>NC_041386.1:470132473-470138893 GCF_002162155.2 Triticum dicoccoides
TATTTGCCTCTTTTGCCTGCTTTCTTTTTGTTTGATCGTGTGTTAGATTGCTTGTTTGTCGCGATGGCTCAAGATACTACCAAATTGTGTGACTTCACCAATACCAATAATAATGATTTCCTTAGCACTCTGATTGCTCCTCTTACCGATG
This sequence comes from Triticum dicoccoides, assembly GCF_002162155.2. Classification (NCBI taxonomy): domain Eukaryota; kingdom Viridiplantae; phylum Streptophyta; class Magnoliopsida; order Poales; family Poaceae; genus Triticum; species Triticum dicoccoides. The sequence continues at coordinate 470,132,625 of NC_041386.1, forward strand.
CCGAATCTTGTGAAATTAATACTACTTTGTTGAATCTTGTTATGAAAGATCAATTCGCCGACCTTCCTAGTGAAGATGCCGCTACTCATCTGAATAGCTTCGTTGATTTATGTGATATGCAAAAGAAAAAAGATGTCGATAATGATGTCGTTAAATTGAAGCTATTTCCTTTTTCGCTTAGAGATCATGCTAAAGCTTGGTTTTCGTCTTTACCTAAGAATAGTATTGATTCTTGGAACAAGTGCAAAGATGCTTTTATCTCTAAGTATTTCCCTCCCGCTAAGATCATCTCTCTTAGAAACGATATTATGAATTTTAAGCAACTTGATCATGAACATGTTGCACAAGATTGGGAGAGAATGAAATTAATGATACGTAATTGCCCTACTCATGGTTTGAATTTGTGGATGATTATACAAAAATTTTATGCCGGATTGGATTTTGCTTCTAGAAATCTTTTAGATTCGCCCGTGGGAGGCACTTTTATGGAAATCACTTTAGGAGATGCTACTAAACTCCTAGATAATATTATGGTTAATTATTCTCAATGGCACACTGAAAGATCTTCTAATAAAAAAGTGCATGCGATAGAAGAAATCAATGTTTTGAGTGGAAAGATGGATGAACTTATGAAATTATTTTCTACTAACAGTGTTTCTTCTGATCCTAATGATATGCCTTTGTCTACTTTGATTGAGAATAACAATGAATCTATGGATGTGAATTTTGTTGGTAGGAATAATTTTGGTAATAACGCTTATAGAGGGAATTTTAATCCTAGGCCATATCCTAGTAATCCTTCTAATAATTATGGTAATTCCTACAACAACTCTTATGGAAATTATAATAAGATGCCCTCTGAATTTGAGAATAGTGTTAAAGAATTTACAAATTCACAAAATAATTTTAATGCTTTTCTTGAAGAGAAATTGCTTAAAGTTGATGATTTGGCTAGGAACGTTGATAGAATTTCTCTTGAGGTTGATTCTTTAAAGCTTAGATCTATTCCTCCTAAGCATGATATCAATGAGTCTCTCAAAGCCATGAGAATTTCCATTGATGAGTGCAAGGAAAGAACCGCTAGGATGTGTGCTTCCAAAGATGCCTTTATTAAAGCGTGTTCCTCCAATTCCTATGAAAATCAAGATGAAGATCTAAAAGTTATTGATGTGTCCCCTATTAAATCTTTGTTTTGCAATATGAATCTTGATGAAACTGAATACGATCTTCCTTTACCTAGAAGGCGTTCTAAAAATTCGGAGTATTTAGATCTTAATGATGAAATTGATGAAAGTGGGATTGAAAGAAATAAAAATCTAGATGTTGCTAAACCCACTATATTGGATTTCAAGGAATTTAATTATGAAAGTTGTTCTTTAATTGATTGTATTTCCTTGTTGCAATCCGTGCTAAATTCTCCACATGCTTATAGTCAACATAAAGCCTTCACCAAACAAATTGTTAATGCCTTGATGCAATCTTATGAAGAAAAACTTGAGTTGAAAGTTTCTATCCCTAGAAAACTCTATGATGAGTGGGAACCAACTATTAAAATTAAAATTAAAGATCATGAGTTTTATGCTTTGTGTGATTTACTAGATTTTCGTGATTTTGATGATTTCTCTCTAAACTTGCATCTTGCGGATTCCACTATTAAGAAACCGATGGGAAGGATTAATGATGTTCTTATTGTTGCAAATAGGAATTATGTGCCCATAGATTTCATTGTTCTTGATATAGATTTCAATCCTTCTTGCCCTATTATTCTTGGTAGACCTTTCCTTAGAACGGTTGGTGCGATTATTGATATGAAGGAAGGGAATATTAGATTTCAATTTCCATTAAAAAGGGCATGGAACACTTTCCAAGAAAGAAAATAAAATTGCCATATGAAACTATCATGAGAGCCACTTATGGATTGCCTACCAAAGATGGCAATACCTAGATCTATCCTCGATTTTATGCCTAGCTAGGGGCGTTAAACGATAGCGCTTGTTGGGAGGCAACCCAATTTTATTTTTATTCCTTGCTTTTTGCTCCTGATTAGTAATACATAAATTATTTATCCTCTGTTTTGGTTGTGTTTTTTGCGTTTAATTAGTGTTTGTGCCAAGTAGAACCGTTGGCAAGACTTGGGGAAAGTCTTGTTGAACTTGCTGTAAAAACAGAAACTTTAGCGCTCACGAGAACTGCTGTCATTTTTATTTGAAGAGTGATATTTAGTTAATTATTTTTGAAGATGATTAATAGATAAATTCCTAACTTACAGCAATTTATTTTATAATTTTTGGGGTTCCAGATCTTGCGCTAGCTACAGATTACTACATACTATTCTGTTTTTGACAGATTCTGTTTTTCGTGTGTTGTTTGCTTATTTTGATGAATCTATGGTTAGTAAAATAGTTTATAATCCATAGAGAAGTTGGAATACAGTTGGTTTAACACCAATATAAATAAAGAATGAATTCATTACAGTACCTTGAAGTGGTCTTTTGTTTTCTTTCGCTAACGGAGCTCACGAGTTTTCTACTTTAAGTTTTGTGTTGTGAAGTTTTCAAGTTTTGGGTGAATTCTTTTGATGGATTATGGAACAAGGAGTGGCAAGAGCCTAAGCTTGGGGATGCCCATGGCACTCCCAATATAATCCAAGGACACCAAAAAGTCAAAGCTTGGGGATGCCCCGGAAGGCATCCCCTCTTTCGTCCACTTCCATCGGTAATTTACTTGGAGCTATATTTTTATTCACCAACATGATATGTGTTTTGCTTGGAGCGTCTTGTATTATTTGTGTCTTTGTGTCTTAGTATGCCACAATTATCCATGTTGTACACACCTTTTGAGAGAGCCATACATGAATTAAAATTTGATAGAATACTCTATGTGCTTCACTTATATCTTTTGAGCTAAGTAGTTTTGCTCTATGTGCTTCACTTATATCTTTTGAGCTAAGTAATTTTGCTCTATGTGCTTCACTTATATATTTTGAGCGTTATAATTTTGCTCTATGTGCTTCACTTAGATCTTTCAGAGCACGGTGGTGGATTTGTTTTAAAGAAACTATTGATCTCTCATGCTTCACTTAAATTATTTTGAGAGTCTTAATAGCATGGTAATTTGCTTAATAATAATATGCTTGGTATTCAAGATTTGTGAAACTTTCTTTTGAGTCTGTTGAATACTAAGAAAAGATTGAAGCATGATAATTGTTTTGAGATATGGAAGTGATAATATTAAAGTCATGCTAGTTGAGTAGTTGTGAGTTTAAAGAATACTTGTGTTAAAGTTTGTGATTCCCGTAGCATGCACGTATGGTGAACCGTTATGTGATGAAGTCGGAGCATGATTTATTTATTGGTTGTCTTCCTTATGAGTGGCGGTTGGGGACGAGCGATGGTCTTTTCCTACCAATCTATCCCCCTAGGAGCATGCGCATAATACTTTGCTTTGATAACTTCTAGATTTTTGCAATAAGTATATGAGTTCTTTATGACTAATGTTGAGTCCATGGATCATACGCACTCTCACCCTTCCACCTTTGCTAGCCTCTCTAATACCGCGCACCTTTCGCCGGTATCACACACCTACCATATACCTTCCTCAAAACAGCCACCATACCTACCTATTATGGCATTTCCATAGCCATTCCGAGATATATTGCCATGCAACTTTCCACCATCTAGTTCATCATGACACATTCATCATTGTCATATTGCTTAGCATGATCATGTAGTTGACATATTATTTGTGGCAAAGCCACCATTCATAATTTTTTCATACTTGTCACTCTTGATTCGTTGCATATCCCGGTACACCGTCGGAGGCATCCATATAGAGTCATACTTTGTTTTAGAATCGAGTTGTAATCATTGAGTTGTAAATAAATAAAAGTGTGATGATCATCATTTAATAGAGCATTGTCCCAATAAAAAAAGGCCAAAGAAAAAAAAGAAGGCCCAAAAAAATAAAAAAATAAAAAGGGGCAATGCTACTATACTTTTACCACATTTGTGCTTCAAAGTAGCACCATGATCTTCATAGTAGAGAGTCTCTCATGTTATCACTTTCATATACTAGTGGGAATTTTACATTATAGAACTTGGCTTGTATATTCCAATGATGGGCTTCCTCAAATTGCCCTAGGTCTCCGTGAGCAAGCAAGTTGGATGCACACCCACTAGTTTCTTTTGGTGAGCTTTCATACATTTATAACTCTAGTGCATCCGTTGCATGGCAATCCCTACTCACTCACATTGATATCTATTGATGGGCATCTCCATAGCCTGTTGATATGCCTAGTTGATGTGAGACTATCTTTCCCTCCTTTTGTCTTCTCCACAACCACCATTCTATTCCACCTATAGTGCTATATCCATGGCTCACGCTCATGTATTGCATGAAGATTGAAAAAGTTTTGAAAAAGTAAGAGTATGAAACAATTGCTTGGCTTGTCATCGGGGTTGTGCATGATTTAAATACTTTGTGTGGTGAAGATGGAGCATAGCCAGACTATATGATTTTGTAGGGATAACTTTCTTTGGCCATGTTATTTTGAGAAGACATAATTGCTTTGTTAGTATGCTTGAAGTATTATTATTTTTATGTCAATATAAACTTTTGTCTTGAATCTTTCTAATCTGAATATTCATACCACAATTGAGAAGATTTGCATTGAAATTATGCCAAGTAGCACTCCGCATCAAAAATTCTCTTTTTATCATTTACCTACTCGAGGACGAGCAGGAATTAAGCTTGGGGATGCCTGATACGTCTCCAACGTATCTATAATTTTTGATTGCTCCATGCTATATTATCTACTGTTTTGGACTATATTGGGCTTTATTTTCCACTTTTATATTATTTTTGGGACTAACCTATTGACCGGAGGCCCAACCCAGAATTGCTGTTTTTTGCCTATTTTAGTGTTTCGGAGAAACAGAATATCAAACGGAGTCCAAACAGAATAAAACCTTCGGGAACGTGATTTTCTCACCGAACGTGATCCAGGAGACTTGGACCCTACTCCAAGGAGTCAAAGAGGAGGTCACGAGGGTGGGGGGCGCCCCCCATAAGGCGCGCCTCCTACCTCGTGGGCCCCTCGTTGCTCCACCGGCGTACTCCTTCCTCCTATATATACATACATACCCCCAAACGATCAGAACATGACCCAAAAACCTAATTCCACTGCCGCAACTTTCTTTATCCATGAGATCCCATCTTGGGGCCTGTTCCGGAGCTCCGCCGGAAGAGGGTCGTCATCACGGAGGGCTTCTACATCATCCTAGCCCCTCCGATGAAGTGTGAGTAGTTTACCTTAGACCTTCGGGTCCATAGTTAGTAGCTAGATGGCTTCTTCTCTCTCTTTGAATCTCAATACAAAGTTCTCCGCCTCTCTTGTGGAGATCTATTCGATGTAATCTTCTTTTTGCGGTGTGTTTGTTGAGACCGATGAATTGTGGGTTTATGATCAAGTCTATCTATGAATAATATTTGAATCTTCTTTGAATTCTTTTATGTATGATTGGTTATCTTTGCAAGTCTCTTTGAATTATCCATTTGGTTTGGCCAACTAGATTGGTAGTTCTTGCCATGGGAGAAGTGCTTAGCTTTGGGTTCGATCTTGTGGTGCCCTTTCCCAGTGACAGAAGGGGCAGCAAGGCACGTATTGTGTAACATCCCAAATTTTCAATTTGGAATGTTATACATTAGATCATCATTGCATATCATATTTTATTTTTGCATTTTGGTTGATCCTAGAAAATTCTACGCAACTCAAGGACCCATGGAGAGAGTTGGGGATTTCGTTATTTTCATAGTTGAGTTTTCTCAAATTTTGAGAATAGGATCATTTGATTTTATTTATTTTATCATCAATTATTTCTATTACAAAAATATGAGAGAGGGAAAAAATGACTTTCGCAAAATAGAGAAATATTGAGGATTTAATAATAAAATCAAACAAGATTTTATTTCGGAGATTTTCGGTGTTTTATTTGAATTTAGGAAAAATGTGCATTTTTCAAAATTGCATTTAGGTCCCAAATAAATGTTCACTTTGTCGGGCTTGATTTTAAAAGCCCACGAAAATTTATTTTGGGATTTTTGGAGTCCGTTTAGTATTTCTTTTTATTTTTTTCTGAGCGGAAATAAATTTTTTTTAAAAAAAAAGAACCGACCTAACGGGCCGTGTCCGACTAGGACTCTGGCCCGACTAGGCTTTATAAGCCGAGGCCCAGCCCCGGGGAACCCTAGCCGCCCCAGCCCCAACCCTA
>NC_041386.1:470139508-470147458 GCF_002162155.2 Triticum dicoccoides
GCCGGACGCCGCTGCCGCCGCCGAGGTTCGCCGCCACGCCTCGTTTTTCGTGCCTTCGGTTTAAAAAAACGATCGGTTTTCGTCAGTTTAATAGATTCAGTTTTTTTAAATAGATCGGTTTTTTTGGTTTATTTATTTTAGCGAGCGTTTGTCGTTTTTCTTTTTCTCGGATTAAATCCGCGATTTTTCTGATCGCGATTCCTGATCCGATTTTCGTTTTAGTTTAACTTTTCGCTCATTTATCGGAATCAGGCGATTCAAGCGCCTAGAGTTTCGCCTCGAAACCCTCTGTCCGTTTAACCAACTTAAACAAGATTTCGCTACTGTAAAATTTGCCCTAGATCCAGATTACTAGAACGAAGTTGTTTTCTTCCGTCGTTTGACTTTCGTTGCTTCGTTCGATTTGATTCTTTTCGCCAATCGGAGTTCTTAAGTTGAACCTTCTGGTTAGATATCTTATTTGAGTTTTACCTGTGCATTAGTTGAGTATTTATTGTATGCTTGTTTGTTTGTCTGCGATAGAGTATCCGGAGTGCGCCGCCTGTTACTTCGAATCGCGAGGTTTCCCGGATCATCAGCAAGGCAAGTAACACTTTGATCATACCTTTTTTCTACTACCCAGTTTTATTGCATTAGATCAATCCTCACACATTGCATGATTAGGATCTAATTAAATTGTGGGATGGGAAGTAGATGAGGTAGTACCTATTACCTGTTTATTATCAAACCTTTGGGAGTTACTTCTACGTTTGCTTATTATGCCATGCTATGCTAGTAGACGTGGATTGGGTGAGTGATATCCATGACAGATGTGAGATTGATAATTAATGGTTTATCTAAGGTGGCAACTTAAACACACATCTGGGTGGATTGAGGCACTTGGGTATTCCAGGACTTGCCTGTTTTCTTTTGGACCGCCACCCAGGCTCAAAGGGATCATGAGACTATTCATACTAGAAACTTCCGTGTGCAGCCACAAGCTATTATGGGCTCTAACATAGTTGACTAAGTTGTGCGAACTCTTACAGTGGTAGACTAGCAGATGTAGGGGATGTAGGTGGTACAGTCTACCCGATCGTAAGGTGCTAGCGCTTCTGAAAGACTATGTCTCGGTCATCCGTCTTCTCAAACACCATGTAGTGCGGGAAAACAAACGGAGGCGATCGAGTCTTGTGGGGAAAAGTGCGCAAACCTCTGCAGAGTGTAACAAACTAATCATGGTTAGCTGTGTCCCCGGTTATTTTCATCTTGAGTATCTAGTACTTGGATTATCATGTGAATCTCAACATGTTACCCTAAATTAATTTTGTTGGGTTATGTTTAATGTTGATGCTTAATTGGGATTGAGAATGCTGTCAACCATTCTCAATGTTTAACAACCACCTTGATAGTAATTAAAATTTTATTCCTTTGAAGTAGGGAAAATTGGCTACGCAAAACTGTAACCATAGATCTTTCTACCAGCCAAATATGCATATAGTATAGCTGTTTCATTCCATTACTCTCTATGTGTTACCTTGCCAGCATATTCCATGTGCTGACCCGTTTTTGGGCTGCAACGTTAATGTTGCAGACTTTTCAGATGACGATTAAGGAGTTTTTAGGTCGTGGTTCTATACTCAGTGATGCCGTTGGAGTTGATGGACTCACTTATCTTCCAAGCCTTCCGCTGTTATCGTTATTAGATGGCCTTAAGCCATATTTATTGTAATAAGTTCTCGTTTGAGACATTCGATGTAATAAGTGTGTGATTGCTACTCTGCTATAAATCCTCCGAGTACTATGTGGTGTCAGCATTACTGATCCAGGGATGACACCGGAGCATAGAGATCGGACTGTTTGAGGTCTGGTCGCTACAGAGATGGTATCAAAGCACACGTTGACTGTAGGACACGACCACTAAGCTAAAGACCTAGATCACTACTCACTCTCTTCTCTTCTGACCTCTCATCTTTTCTATTCTTTAGGATGGCGGATGCAAGGAACAAGTTTACGCAACCGGATGAAGATGCACCCTTTGGACGCCACTTGAAGGAAGTCACTAGATACGTGAACATAGGAGTACCAAGCTTCACGAGAACCTACAATGCCACTTTACCTGAAGAAGAGCGCTGGATGATTCAAGTTCAAGTTCCAGGAAGGACGTTCATGCCAGTCACTGAGCCCATAGAATTTTCTTTTGATGCACCAACTTGGAGTCTAGGAAAGAGCATGGCAGCTCACATCACCATGGAACGCATTGGAGAAGTCTACCACAAGGATCTCAGGGATACTATCTACCAGATTTGTGGGCGCCGAGATGAACACTGGGAGATGATCAGCACCAGGAATGATAGGTCAATTGCAGCTTTTATCCAAGAGTTAAACCAGCACATTCGACGACAGGAGAACCCGATGTGCGCCGACATGATAGATCTGAAGAAGGCTAAGACCAGAATCAAGGAACTGGAGGAAGAACTCAAGGCTACACGTGAAGATTATGAAGAGGAAATTGAAGTATTGGTGGATAAGAATGCCGACCTAACAAAGAAGATTGGAATATTTATGGGAGGCTCGACGCCAGTAGAGGAAGACGAAGAACCCAAGGAGATTAGCCCGGAAGACTACATCATCATCGACGGCACCGACTCGGAAGCAGATAGTAGCGATGATGACTATGTTGATGAAGCTGGAGCAGATATTATGGAGTCAACAACCATAGAATATTTCTAATAGACCACCTCACCAGTAGTAGTAGTCCACCATGTAAATATAGTAGTCCGAGCACTTTTGCGATAATTAGATCGATTGTATGCCTTTGGTTGATTGATTGAAGTGAATTGTTTGCTTTTGCCTCATGTGCATATGGGTAGTGTTTTCTCTTTAGACCCTCTCTATTCTTATATCTCATCTTTTCTAAACCCTCAGATGCCTCCGAGACGTGACCCCGGATTTGCCTTTCCACCGGAGCTCACCCAGTTGATACAGCAGCAGAACACATTGATGCGGTTGCTAGTCCAGAATCAGAATCGGGGGAACAACAACAACAACCCACCACCACCACCACCTGTTGACCACTTAGCCCGTTTTCTTAGGCTGAATCCGCCGGTGTTTTCCAGTAGCACCGAGCCGATAGTAGGAGATGATTGGCTCCGCAAGACAGCTAGGGAGTTGACCACAGCAGGATGCACAGATGCGGAGAAGGTGAAGTTTGTTGCACATCAGTTAGAAGGATCCGCAGCATCATGGTGGGAGAATTTCACAGCCACCTTCCCAGTCGACACTGTCACATGGGACCAGTTTCAGCAGGCTTTCCATACTGCCCATGTTTCAGCAGGAGCTATGGCCATGAAGAAGCGTGAGTTTCGTAACTTGCGCCAAGGAGGACGGACAGTTGGCCAGTATGTGGAGGAGTTTAGTAAGCTAGCATGTTATGCCCCAGATGACGTTGCTACGGATGCAGCTAAACAAGAGAAGTTTCTGGAAGGACTGAATGATGAGTTGAGTATGCAGTTGATGGTAGCCACCTTCAACAACTACCAGGAGTTGGTAGATCGTGCTCTTATGATTGAAGGGAAGCAGCAGCAAATTGAGAATCGCAAGAGGAAGTATGGACAAGGAAAGTACAATTCAGGAGCTCAGCAGAAGCCACGTTTTACCCCTACACCAGGAGGACATTTTTAGCATACCCATGGGGGAGGTAGCTAGCACAATCACAATGGCACTAAGAATGGTAATGGCAATGGAGGAAGCAACGGCCAGAACCGCACCAACCCATCAACCCCAGCCAAGAAGGACTTGAGCCAAGTCACTTGCTATAAGTGTTCGAAGCCAGGACATTATGCCAATGAATGCCCTGAAGGCCAAAATGGCAATGGAAGTTCTGGGAAGAAGCCGAACCCTTTCAACAGGGGACAGGTGAACCACGTTAGCGTGGAGGAGGTTGAAGCTCAGCCCGATGCAGTAATAGGTAAGTTTTTGGTTAAGTCATTTACTGCACTCATTCTTTTTGATACTGGTGCATCGCATTCATACATATCAAGGGGATTTGTGGATAAGTATAACCTACCAACCCAAGCCCTTAGGTCACCCATGTTAGTAACCTCGCCAGGAGTAGAGTATGTGGCTAGTCTATGGTGTGATCGGTTACCATTAAGGATTGGTAACTATGTTTTTCCCTCAGACCTAGTAGTATTGGAATCTCAAGGATTGGATGTGATATTAGGCATGGATTGGTTATCAAAGTATGAAGGGAATATTGAGTGTGCTAGTAGGTCAATTTTTCTTACCACACCAGAAGGGAGAAGGATCAAGTATGTATCCCGGCATGTGCCAAAGAGGACCCAAGTAAATTGCCTAACAGGAGTTGTGCAGGAGGAAGTACCAGTGGTAAGGGATTTCCCTGATGTATTTCCAGAAGAGTTGCCAGGCATGCCACCAGATAGAGATATTGAGTTTTGATTGAGCTATTGCCAGGCACTGGGCCAATATCAAAGAGGCCATATAGGATGCCAGCAAAGGATTTGGTGGAAATTAAGAAGCAGATTAAGGAGTTACTGGATAAGGGATATATTCGCCCAAGTTCTTCGCCTTGGGGATCGCCAGTACTTCTAGTGGAGAAGAAGGATGGATCGTTAAGGATGGTTGTTGATTATCGAGGATTGAACGAAGTAACGATCAAGAACAAGTACCCACTACCAATGATCAACAATCTGTTTGATCGATTGCAAGGAGCTAAAGTATTTTCCAAGATCGATTTGCGATCAGGATACCACCAGTTGAAGATTCGAGAACAGGATATTCCGAAGATAGCTTTTACCACCAGGTATGGGCTGTATGAGTATACTGTTATGTCATTTGGTCTGCCTAACGCGCCTGCCTATTTTATGAACATGATGAACAAAGTGTTTATGGAGTTTTTGGATAAGTTCGTCGTAGTGTTCATTGATGGTATCCTGGTATATTCGAAGAATGAAGAGGAGCATAAGGGGCATTTGCGTTTGGTACTTGGAAAGCTCAGAGAACACCAATTATATGCCAAGTTCAGCAAATGTGAGTTTTGGTTGAAGGAAGTAGGATTCCTCGGACACGTTATATCCGGAGAAGGTATAGTAGTAGATCCCGCTAAAGTTGAAACTGTGACCAAGTGGGAAGCCCCAACAACAGTTGGAGAGATCCGGAGTTTTCTTGGACTCGCAGGATACTACCGGAGGTTTATTGAGAATTTCTCAAAGATTGCAAAGCCTATGACGGAGTTGTTGAAGAAAGATACCAAGTTCATATGGACGGAGGAGTGTGAGGCTAGTTTTCAGGAGTTGAAGAAACGCTTGGTTACCTCACCAGTGTTGATTTTGCCAGACCAGACCAAAGATTATGAGGTGTATTGTGACGCTTCACGTCGAGGACTTGGAGCAGTACTTATGCAGGAAGGGAGAGTTGTTTCATATGCCTCAAGACAACTGAAGCCCCATGAGTTGAATTATGCCACGCATGATTTGGAGTTAGCAGCCGTAGTGCATGCATTGAAGACATGGAGACATTTCCTCATTGGAAACCATTGTGAGGTGTACACAGATCATAAGAGTTTGAAGTACATTTTCACACAGAAGGAGTTGAATCTCAGACAAAGGAGATGGTTGGAGCTTATCAAAGATTATGATATGAAATTGCACTATGACCCCGGAAAGGCTAATGTAGTAGCTGATGCGTTAAGCCGTAAGAGCCATGTCAATACGTTAATGATGGGAGGGATACCCAAGGAGTTAGCAGAAAATCTTCGTGGACTATGTGTGGAAATAGTTCCGAGAGGCTATGTAGCAGCACTAGAGATTCAGTCAACTTTGATGGATAGAATCAGAGAAGCTCAGAAAACTGACAAAGAGATTGCCGCTATAAAGGAGAAACTGAGCAAAGGAAAAGCTAAAGGATTTCGTGAGGATGAGCACGATACCCTATGGTTTGAAGACCGTGTTTACGTGCCCAATAACCCGGAGATCAGGAAGTTGATTTTGCAAGAGGCACACGATTCACCGTATTCAATTCACCCAGGAAATACCAAGATGTATTTGGATTTGAAGGATATTTTCTGGTGGACGGGAATGAAGAAGGATATTGCGGAGTATGTAGCAGTTTGTGATGTATGCCAGAGAGTAAAGGCAGAGCATCAGAAGCCAGCAGGATTGTTACAACCATTGCCGATACCCGAATGGAAGTGGGATAAGTTAGGCATGGATTTTATCACGGGATTGCCCAGGACTCGTTCAGGCTATGACTCAATTTGGGTTGTAGTTGATCGATTGACGAAAGTAGCTCATTTCATCCTAGTAAAGACCACTTACACCAGTGCTAAGTTTGCAAAGATATACATGACCAGAATAGTATGTCTGCATGGAGTTCCGAGGAGTATCGTATCAGATAGAGGAACCTAGTTTACCTCAAAGTTCTGGAAGCAGTTGCACGAAACTTTGGGTACCAGGCTAGAATTCAGTACAGCTTTTCATCCATAGACAGATGGACAGACCGAGAGAGTAAATCAGATTTTGGAGGACATGGTGAGAGCTTGTGCGCTAGATTATGGATCTAGTTGGGACGATAATTTGCCATATGCAGAGTTCTCTTACAACAACAGTTACCAAACCAGTTTGAAGATGGCCCCTTTCGAAGCTTTGTACGGAAGGAGGTGCAGGACACCGCTGTCGTGGGACGAAGTCGGAGACCGCCAGTTATTTGGACCTGACTTGATTAAAGAGTCTGAACAGAAGGTGAAATTGATTCGTGATAGGCTCAAGATAGCCCAATCCAGACAGAAGAGTTATGCAGATTCTAAACGCAAGGAGACAGTTTACGAAGTCAGAGATAGAGCTTATCTTCGAGTATCTCCACTTCGGGGAACAAAGCGTTTTGAAGTTGAAGGGAAGTTAGCGCCATGATTTGTAGGACCATATCGAGTTTTGGAACGTATGGGAGAAGTGGCCTACAAGTTGGAATTGCCCGAAGGATTGTCAGGAGTACATGATGTGTTCCACGTTTCTCAGTTAAAGAAGTGTCACGCGGAGATGGCTGACGTACCGTTGAGATATATAGTGCCTTTGGAAACTATTCAGTTGGATAACGATTTGACCTACGAGGAGAAACCAGTTAAGATCCTCGAGTTTGCCCGCTGAGTTACTCGCAGCAAGGTTATCAAGTTTTGCAAAGTTCAATGGAGCCACCACACGGAGGATGAAGCCACCTGGGAGCGAGAGGAAGATTTGCTCAAAGACCACCCTCACCTATTTTCTATCCAACCCGAATCTCGAGGGCGAGATTCATCTTAAGGGGGTAGGTTTGTAACATCCCAAATTTTCAATTTGGAATGTTATACATTAGATCAGCATTGCATATCATATTTTACTTTTGCATTTTGGTTGATCCTAGAAAATTCTACGCAACTCAAGGACCCATGGAGAGAGTTGGGGATTTCGTTATTTTCATATTTGAGTTTTCTCAAATTTTGAGAATAGGATCATTTGATTTTATTTATTTTATCATCAATTATTTCTATTACAAAAATATGAGAGAGGGAAAAAATGACTTTCCCAAAATAGAGAAATATTGAGGATTTAATAATAAAATCAAACAAGATTTTATTTTAGAGTTTTTCGGTGTTTTATTTGAATTTAGGAAAAATGTGCGTTTTTCAAAATTGCATTTAGGCCCCAAATAAATGTTCACTTTGTCGGGCTTGATTTTAGAAGCCCGGGAAAATTTATTTCGGGGTTTTTGGAGTCTGTTTAGTATTTCTTTTTATTTATTTTTCTGGGCGGAAATAAATTTAAAAAAAACGAACCGACCTAACGGGCCGTGTCCGACTAGGACTCTGGCCCGACTAGGCTTTATAAGCCGAGGCCCAGCCCCGGGGAACCCTAGCCGCCCCAGCCCCAACCCTAGCCGCCGCCCGCCCGCGCCGCCGCCGCTGCTGCCCACCGCCCG
>NC_041386.1:470147841-470188174 GCF_002162155.2 Triticum dicoccoides
GGACGCCGCCGCCGCCGCCGAGGTTCGCCGCCGCGCCTCGTTTTTCGTGCCTTCGGTTAAAAAAAACCGATCGGTTTTCGTCGGTTTAATAGATTCGGTTTTTTTAAATAGATCGGTTTTTCCGGTTTATTTATTTTAGCGAGCGTTCGTCGTTTTTCTTTTTCTCGGATTAAATCCGCGATTTTTCTGATCGCGATTCCTGATCCGATTTTCGTTTTAGTTTAACTTTTCGCTCGTTTATCGGAATCAGGCGATTCAAGCACCTAGAGTTTCGTCTCGAAACCCTCTATCCGTTTAACCAACTTAAACAAGATTTTGCTACTGTAAAATTTGCCCTAGATCCAGATTACTATAACGAAGTTGTTTTCTTCCGCCGTTTGACTTTCTTTGTTACGTTCGATTTGATTCTTTTTGCCAACCAGAGTTCTTAAGTTGAACCTTCTGGTTAGATCTCTTATTTGAGTTTTACCTGTGCATTAGTTGAGTACTTATTGTATGTTTGTTTGTTTGTCTACGATAGAGTATCCGAAGTGCGCCGCCTGTTACTTCGAATCGCTAGGTTTCCCGGATCATCAGCAAGGCAAGTAACACTTTGATCATACCTTTTTTCTACTACCCTGTTTTATTGCTTTAGATCAATCCTCACACGTTGCATGATTAGGATCTAATTAAATTGTGGGATGGGAAGTAGATGAGGTAGTACCTATTACCTGTTTATTATCAAACCTTTGGGAGTTACTTCTACGTTTGCTTATTATGCCATGCTATGCTAGTAGACGTGGATTGGGTGAGTGATGTCCATGACAGATGTGAGATTGATAATTAATGGTTTATCTAAGGTGGCAACTTAAACACACATCTGGGTGGATTGAGGCACCTGGGTATTCCAGGACTTGCCTGTTTTCTTTTGGACTGCCACCCAGGCTCAAAGGGATCATGAGACTATTCATACTAGAAACTTCCGTGTGCAGCCACAAGCTATTATGGGCTCTAGCATAGTTGAATAAGTTGTGCGAACTCTTATAGTGGTAGACTAGCAGATGTAGGGGATGTAGGTGGTACGGTCTACCCGATCGTAAGGTGCTAGCGCTTCTGAAAGACTATGTCTTGGTCATCCGTCTTCTCAAACACCATGTAGTGCGGGAAAACAAACGGAGGCGATCGAGTCTTGTGGGGAAAAGTGCACAAACCTCTGCAGAGTGTAACAAACTAATCATGGTTAGCCGTGTCCCTGGTTATGGACATCTTGAGTATCTAGTACTTGGATTATCATGTGAATCTCAACATGTTACCCTAAATTAATTTTGTTGGGTTATGTTTAATGATAATGCTTAATTGGGATTGAGAATGCTGTCAACCATTCTCAATGTTTAACAACCACCTTGATAGTAATTAAAATTTTATTCCTTTGAAGTAGGGAAAAATTGGCTTTACGCAAAACTGTAACCATAGAGCTTTCTACCAGCCAAATATGCATATAGTATAGCTGTTTCATTCCATTACTCTCTATGTGTTACCTTGCCAGCATATTCCATGTGCTGACCCGTTTTCGGGCTGCAGCGTTAATGTTGCAGACTTTTCAGACGACGATTAAGGAGTTTTTAGGTCGTGGTTCTATACTCAGTGATGCCGTTGGAGTTGATGGACTCACTTATCTTCCAAGCCTTCCGCTGTTATCGTTATTAGATGGCCTTAAGCCATATTTATTGTAATAAGTTCTCTTTTGAGACATTCGATGTAATAAGTGTGTGATTGCTACTCTGCTATAAATCCTCCGAGTACTGTGTGGTGTCAGCATTACTGATCCAGGGATGACACCGGAGCACAGAGATCAGACTGTTTGAGGTCTGGTCGCTACATATTGTATCGTTGCCATCAAGGATAACAAGATGGGGTTTATTTCATATTGCATGAATTTATCTCTCTACATCATGTCATCTTGCTTAAGGCGTTACTCTGTTTTTAACTTAATACTCTAGATGCATGCTGGATAGCGGTCGATGAGTGGAGTAATAGTAGTAGATGTAGAATCGTTTCGGTCTAATTGTCACGGACGTGATGCCTATACACATGATCATGCCTAGATATTCTCATAACTATGCTCAATTCCGTCAATTGCTCAACAGTAATTTGTTCACCCACCGTAGAATAATTATGCTCTTGAGAGAAGCCACTAGTGAAACCTATGGCCCCCGGGTCTATTCTCATCATATCAATCTTCATCACTTTAATCTTGCTTTGCTTTTTACTTTGCCTTTACTTTTTACTTTGCATCTTTATACCAAAAATACCAAAAATATTATATCTATCAGATCTCACTCTCGTAAGTGACCATGAAGGGATTGACAACCCCTAATCACGTTGGTTGCGAGTAGCTATCATTTTGTGCAGGTACGAGGGACTTGAGTGTGGCCTCCTACTGGATTGATACCTTGGTTCTCAAAAACTGAGGGAAATACTTATGCTACTCTGCTGCATCATCCCTTCCTCTTCGGGGAAAACCAACGCAAGCTCAAGACGTAGCAGTATCCATCTTTTAATCTGTCCCTTTGCTACCGTGCTACTCTTTCGCGATGAAGCTATCACTACAGATGTTGTCGTTTTATTACCATTTGCTATTTTTGGTTGATGTTAACCCTGTTGTAGTTAACATTGGATTTCCGTGTACTTACAGAGGGCTACAATGGGCGACGCTGTTGTTTGCCATCGAGGTTAGCTGCATCCCATGTCTTATACACCATCTATTCCTAAATATAAGTATTTTTAGAGATTCCAATATAGACTACATAAGGAGCAAAATGAGTGAGTCTAGATTCTAATCTAAAGTATATCTATAATTTATATGCATCCGTATGTAGTTCATATTGAAATCTCTAAAAATACTTGTACTTAGGAACGTAGGTAGTTGTATTTTACATCATTTGTGCAATCTCAGTTTAGCTTCTAACATTTACTAGTTGCTTGTAGGTACATATATGAGTTGTGCTGATCCACGCTTCGATCCCTTTTGCGTATAGGGCAATGAGATATTCATGAACAAGTGTAAAGTGAGGAAACTAAGAGAGATTGTTTGGCGAAAGAAACTAGTGATGGGAATTAAGCTATTTATTTACACTTTGTCCAAGACAACAGTGAAGATGGTAAGTAGTGTGTTGCCTTTTCCCCTGCCCAAAACAAGTTACTCTATTAGACCTCAGTATCTGATATTTTTGTCTTTTCAGTGGTTCCCGAAGCTACTATTTACTGATGATTACCTTGCAAACTACATGACCGGAGTGGAGGCAACTAAGGTTAAAGTATATAATTCATGCTACCATGATAATGCTCTAGAAGTCTTCCTGAAGGCAGTGAAGGATGGGCGGGCGATCGTCACAAGGGGTTGGACGAAAGTTGTTCGTGCCTATGGCATGCAGGATGGCACATTATGGGCATTCCGCTTCTTCAATACCTCGGCAGTCAAAATAATTTACACTTGTCTCTTCACCTTTACCGCCTGTAAATAGTGTGGTTCATCATAGTTAATTGTTGTCTAATTCTGTAATTACTAAACATATTGTACTAAAAATTTTATTTATGATTCATTGTTGAACCATTGTGCTGAGAATTTGAATTGCACGTTTCAAATTTCAAAATTTGCAATTCGAATAATAAATTAAAGGCAAAATAAAAAATATATAGAAGTGAATAAAATAATGTGCACGGGGTTAGAAAAAAACAACGCGTGCGATGAAAAAAGAGAACAGATGGTTCTTTGACGTGAACCGTTTGCGATGCCCGACGGACGCACACACGGTTTCATCTCATATGCGTGTGCGATTCATGGTAATACATCAAACATTTCAAACCAATGTGCGTGTGTAATAGGAATACCAATCGCACACAGTTATGAAAATGGACACGTTGGCGTTAGTAGAGGCACCACACACATTTTACATTCTTGAACCGTGTGCGATAACGTACCTATCACAAACATATCGGAAAATTAAATGTTGATGTCCACCTTTTTCACACGACTATAGCGGTGTTATCCTTTGGGATATCTCTCTGATCAGAAACGTAACGTCGAAATGTAACGTGTGGTACTAGGGTGGCTTCTCATACGTTTATTCTATGGCGATCGTTAGTAGCCGCTCGCCCATCCCCGACAGTTTCTAGGTCGTGTGGGAAGGACCCCCTATCATCCACACTCACTTGGCGACGGTTCCAAATGCCGTCGCAGAAAAGGGTTAAAAATCGTTTGTATAGCACCTCATTGTACCAGTGAAGATCTATTCATGTAGGAATAGACCCCATCTTTTTATCCTTAATAGCAACAATACATACGTGTCATGTCCCCTTCTGTCACTAGGATTGAGCACCGTAAGATCGAACCCATCACAAAGCACCTCTTCCCATGGCAAGAAAAATCGATCTAGTTGGCCTAACTAAACCAAAGATTCGAAGAAGAAATACAAGGCTATAAGGAATCATGCATATAAGAGATCAAAACTCAAATAACTTTCATGGATAAAATAGATCTAATCATAAACTCAAAGTTCATCGGATCCCAACAAACACACCGCAAAAAGAGTTACATCAAATAGATCTCCAAGAGACCATTGTATTGAGAATCAAAAGAGAGAGAGGAAGCCATCTAGCTACTAACTACGGACCCGAAGGTATACAATGAACTACTCACGCATCATCGGAGAGGCACCAATGACGATGATGAACCCCTCTGTGATTGTGTCTAGATTGGATCTGGGGTTACGGGAACTTGCGGCAGCTGGAATTGTGTTTCGTCGACTCCCCTAGGCCTTTGGATTTTCGGGGTATTTATAGAGCAAAGAGGCGGTGCGGGAGGCGGCTGAGATGGGCACAACCCACCAGGGCGGGCCAGGGCCCGTAGGCGCACCCAGGTGGGTTGTGCTCTCCTCGGAGCCCGTCTTTGGTACTTCCTTGGCCCATCTTGTGTCTTCTGGTCCAGAAAAAATATCCAAAAAGTTTCGCTGCGTTTGAACTCCGTTTGTTATTGATTTTCCGTGAAGTAAAAAACAAGCAAAAAAACAGCAACTGGCACCGGGCACTATGTCAATAGGTTATTCCCAAAAAATGATATAAAGTTGCTATAAAATGATTGTAAAACATCCAAGAATGATAATATAACAACATGGAACAATTAAAAATTATAGATACATTGGAGACGTATCAGCATCCCCAAGCTTAATTCCTGCTCATCCTCGAGTAGGTAAATGATAAAAACAGAATTTTTTATATGGAATGCTGCCTATCATGTTTATCACGTATTATTTTCTTTTGTAGCATGGACATTTGGACTTCTATATGATTCAAATCAATAGTCTAGTTTTGACATGAAGATTTCAATACTCAAGCATACTAACAAACAACCATGTTTTTGAAAATATCAACAGTAAAGCAAGTTATCCCTAGCCCATTATGCTCTATCATTGATCCATTCATGAAACACACTCGCCTATTAGCTACACCCAATGCTCAAGTACGATCATAGTGCCCCTTAGTTGGTGCTTTATGAGAGAATATGGAGACTCAAAATAAAAATTGCATAAAGTAAATAGAAAGGCCCTTCGCAGAGGGAAGTAGGGATTTGTAGAGGTGCCACAGCTCAAAACGGAAAAAGATAGAGATAAAACATTTTGGGTGGCATGCCTTTCCTGTCAATGAAAATGATCGAGTAGTTCCCAATATTTTCCATGGTAGATATATCATAGGCGGTTCCCAAATACAAAATAAAGTTTATTCCTTTTTCCACCATACTGTCACATTCCAAGGCTAACCGAATCCACGGGTATCGTCCATACCAACACTTTCCAAGGAATTTATTATTTGACAACATAAAGTAAATTCATTTTTCATTTCGGGACTGGGCATCCCTAATACCTTTGTCACACTCTTGTGCAATGACAAGTGAATAAATATTCATCTTGAGAATAACACATCTAGCATGGAAAAATATCGGCCACCCCCTACCGTTTCATGAGCGGTACGAGCACACAAAAAGAAAATATATTTTGAAGATTAGAGATGGCACATACAAATTTTCTTAGAACGACACGGAAATACCGCATATAGGTAGGTATAGTTGACTCATATGGCAAAACTGGGTTTAAGGATTTTAGATGCACAAGTAGTAATCCCTCTTAGTACAAGTGAAGGCTAGCAAAAGATTGAGAAGCATCCAACCAAGAAATGAAAAATCTCATAAGCGAGCATTAAGCATAACTAATACCAAATAATGCACCACAAGTAGGATGTAATTTTATTGCATAACTATTGACTTTTGTGCTTGCATAGGGAATCACAAACCTTAACACCAATATTCTTACTAAAGCATAATTACTCATCAACATGACTCGCATATTATATCATCATATCGCAAAACTATTACAAAGAATCAAGTTGTCCAATGATCTTCATGAATGTTTTTATTATATCCCTCTTGAATATCTATCACTTTGGGACTAGTTTCATATGTTGCTTTTTACAGCTCAAACAAATCTAAGTGAAGAACATGAGCATAAAAACTTTTCTTCTCTCAAAATAATTTAAGTGAAGCATGAGAGACTTTCTTAAAAAAATTACTAACTATCAAATAAATCTAAGTGAAGCATGAGAGAATTTATTCAAAAATATGAAAGCACACCGTGCTAAAAAAGATATAAGTGAAGCACTAGAGCAATTCCATAGCTCAAAAAAAATTAAGTGAAGCACATAGAGCAATTCTAACAAATCATAGCATAATTTTGGCTCTCTCAAATAGGTGTGTTCAGCAAGGATACTTGACTCAAAACAAAAATAAAAACAAGCTAAGACTCAAATAATACAAGACGCTCCAAGCAAAACTCATTATATGTGACGAATAAAAATATAGCTCCAAGTAAAATACAGATGGTCGTTAGAAGAAAGAGGGGATGCCACTCGGGGGCATCCCCAAGATTAGTTTCTTGTTCCTCTTTGGATCATAACTTGGGGTGCCATGGGGCATCCCCGATCTTAGGCTCTTCTTACTCCTTATTTCTTCATCCATCGTGATCTCACCCGAAACTTGAAAACTTCAATCACACAAAACTCAACAAAACTTTCGTGAGATCCATTAGTATAACAAAGCAAATTACTACTCTATGTACTATTGCAAACCCTTATTATTTTATTTTTGCATTATATCTACTATATTCCAACTTTACCATGGCTTATACCCTCCAATACAAATCATAGATTCATCAAAATAAGCACACAACGCAAAGAAAACAAAATCTGTCAAAAACTGAACAGTCTATAGCAATATGAAAACTTTGAATACTTATGTAAATCCAAAAATTCTAAAAAATAGGGCAGCGTGGGAAATTTGTATATCAATCTTGTGTACAAAAATCAGGATTTTTTCACGCTTCTGTGATTAATTAAAATTGTTTTACTGGGAACGAAAGTTTCTGTTTTTCAACAAGATCAAATCAACTATCACCCAACATGATCTCAAAGGCTTTGCTTGGCACAAACACTAATTAAAACATACAAGACAATCATAACAGTAGCATAATTGTGCAAACACTCAAGAACATAAAAAAGACAAAAATAAATTTTATTCATTGGGTTGCCTCCTAACAAGCGCTATCATTTTTTGCCCATAGCTAGGAATAAGATTTCAATGATGTTCACATAAAAGACAAGAATTGAAGAACAAAGAGAGCATCATGATACATGTGACAAACACATTTAAGTCTAACATGCTTCCTATGCATAGGAATTTTATAAGCAAACAAATTATCAAGACAAGAAATATCCAACATATGCAAAGAAGAGGAATAAAACATTAACGATCTCAACATAACGAGAGGTAATTTAGTAACATGAAAAATTTTACAACCATATTTTCCTGTCTCATAATAATTACATGTAGGATCATAACCAAATTTAACAATATAACTATCACATAAAATATTCTCTTCATGATCCACATGCATGCAAAGTTGACACTCTTCCAAAATAGTTGGATTATCATCAAATAAAGTCATGACCTCTACAAGCCCACTTTTATCAAAAAATTCATGAGATTGAACACTCTCCAAATATGTGGGATTATTTTTAGCTAAAGTTGACACTCTTCCAAACCCACTTTTAATATTATCACAAGCATATTCATCATGATATTTAAATAAATTTTCAAGATAACAAGAATCATTATCACCCCAATCATGATCATTGCAACAAGTAGTGGACATAACAAAACAAGCATCCCCAAGCTTGAGGTTTTGCATATCACTAACACAATTGACATTAATATAATTTACAATAACATCATTGCAATCATGTTTTTCATTCAAGGAGCTATCATGAATCACTTTATAAATTTCTCCGTTTAACTCCTCATCACAATTTTCAGATTCATGAATCTGAAGCAAAACTTCATAAAGATAATCTAGTGAAATCAATTCACTAGCAATTGGTCCATCATAATTGGATCTTTTGAGAAGATTAGCAAGTGGATCGGGATCCATATCAATAGATTTTTAGCAAGCAAAGATGCAAGCAAATAGAAGACACATGGCAACACAAGCAAACAAGAGATCTAACGATAAAAAGGCGAACAAAAAGAGGGCGAATACAATAGCAAATTTTTGCAAAGTGGGGGAGATGAAAATGAGAGGAAAATGGCAAATAATGTAATTTGCAGGTAGATGAGATTTGTGATTAGGAACCTGATAGACGTTGATGATGTCTCCCCGGAAATGGCGCCAGAAATTCCTTTTGATGCGGCTTGAACTACGTCGGTATTTCCCCAAAGAGGAAGGGATGATGCAGCACAGCTACGTAGGTATTTCCCTCAGTGATGAGACCAAGGTTATCGAACCAGTAGGAGAAACACACAACATTATGTAAACGGTACCTACACACAAAGGACAAATATTTGCAACCCGATGTGTAAGAGGGGTTGTCAATCCCTCTTGGATAAAAATATAGATAAATTTGTAGTAGATTGGATAAATAGATCTCATGGAAAGACGAAATAAAATAAATAAATAAAATTGCAGCAAGGTTTTTTTAGTTTTTGGATTAATAGATCTGAAAATAAAATCAAAAAAATAGATCTTGAAGCAAATATGATAAAGAATAGACCCGGTGGTCGTAGATTTCACTAGTGGCTTCTCTCTCGAGAAAAATAGCATACGGTGGGTAAACAAATTACTATTGGGAAATTGATAGAACTTCAAATAATTATGACGATATCCAGGCAATGATCATTATATAGGCATCACGTCCAAGATTAGTAGACCGACTCCTGGCTGCATCTACTACTATTACTCTACACATCGACCGCTATCCAGCATGCATCTAGTGTATTAAGTTCTTGGAAAAATGGAGTAATGTAATAAGAACGATGACATGATGTAGACAAGATCCATTCATGTAGGAATAGACTCCATCTTGTTATCCTTAATTGCAACGATACATACGTGTCATGTCCCCTTCTGTCACTGCGATTGAGCACCGTAAGATCAAACCCATCACAAAGCACCTCTTTCCATGGCAAGAAAAATTGATCTAGATGGCCTAACTAAACCAAAGATTCGAAGAAGAAATACAAGGCTATATGCAATCATGTATATAAGAGATCAAAACTCAAATTACTTTCATGGATAAAAATAGATCTGATATAAACTCAAAGTTCATCGGATCCCAACAAACACACCGCAAAAAGAGTTACATCAAAGAGATCTCGAAGAGACCATTGTATTGAGAATCAAAAGAGAGAGAGGAAGCCATCTCGCTACTAACTACGGACCCGAAGGTCTACAATGAACTACTCACGCATCATCGGAGAGGCACCAATGATGATGATCAACCCCTCCGTGATGGTGTGTAGATTGGGTTTGTGGTTTCTGGAACTTGCAGCGGCTGGAATTGTGTTTCGTCGACTCCCCTAGGGTTTTTGGATTTTCGGGGCATTTATAGAGCAAAGAGGCGGTGCGGGAGGCGGCCGAGGTGGGCACAACCCACCAGGGCGTTCCTGGCCCCACAGGCATGCCCAAGTGGGTTGTGCTCTCCTCGGAGCCCCCCTCTGGTACTTCCTTGGCCCATCGTGTGTCTTCTGGTCCAGAAAAAATCTCCAAAAAGTTTCGCTGCATTTGAACTCCGTTTGGTTTTTATTTTCTGTGAAGTAAAAAACAAGCAACAAACAACAACTGGCACTGGGCACTACGTGAATAGGTTAGTCCCAAAAAATGATATAAAATTGCTATAAAATGATTGTAAAACATCGAAGAATGATAATATAACTAAAGGAAATATGCCCTAGAGGCAATAATAAAGTTGTTATTTATATTTCCTTGTATCATGATAAATGTTTATTATTCATACTAGAATTGTATTAACCGAAACTTAGTACATGTGTGAATACATAGACAAAACAGAGTGTCCCTAGTATGCCTCTACTTGACTAGCTCCTTAATCAAAGATGGTTATAGTTTCCTAAACATAGACATGTGTTGTCATTCGATGAACGAGATCACATCATTAGAGAATGATGTGATGGACAAGACCCATCCATTAGCTTAGCATAATGATCATTAAGTTTTATTGATGTTGCTTTCTTCATGACTTGTACATATTCATCTGACTATGAGATTATGCAACTCCCAAATACCGGAGGAACACCTTGTGTGCTATCAAATGTCACAACGTAACTGGATGATTATAAATATGCTCTACATGTGTCTCCAAAGGTGTTTGTTGGGTTGGCATAGATCAAGATTAGCATTTGTCACTCTGAGTATCGGAGAGGTATCTCTGGGCCCTCTCGGTAATGCACATCATTATAAGCCTTGCAAGCAATGTGACTCATGATAACCCACAAGTATAGGGGATCAATTGTAGCCTCTTTCGATAAGTAAGGGTGTCGAACCAAACAAGGAGCTAAAGGTAGAACAAATATTCCCTCAAGTTCTATCGACCACCGATACAACTCTACGCACGCTTGACGTTCGCTTTACCTAGAACAAGTATAAAACTAGAAGTACTTGTAGGTGTAATGGGATAGGTTTGCAAGAATATAAAGAGCATGTAAATAAAAACTAGGGGCTGTTTTAGGTAAATAAGCAATAAAGTTAGTATAGCGAGTGTGGAAAAGTGGTGGTAGGAGTTGCGAAATTGTCCCTAAGCAATTGACTTTACTAGACCGATAGCAAGTTTTATGTGGGAGAGGCCACTGCTAGCATGTCATCCCTGACTTGAAATTCTATGCACTTATGATTGGAACTATTAGAAAGCATCCGCAACTACTAACGTTCATTAAGGTAAAACCCAACCATAGCATTAAGATATATTGGTCCCCCTTCAATCCCGTATGCATCAATTTCTATGCTAGGTTGAAGCTTCTGTCACTCTTGCCCTCCAATACATTGTCCTATCAAAATAAGACTAACTCTATGATGTGATCCACGCGCACGCTCATATGATGGGCACCAAAGGATAGCAACATAACCACAAGCAAATTAAACCAATCATAGCAATTCACCAATTACCGATAGGACAACGAAAATCTACTCAGACATCATAGGATGGCAACACATCATTGGATAATAATATGAAGCATAAAGCACCATGTTCAAGTAGAGGGCACAGCGGGTTGCGGGGGAGTGGACCACTGTAGATAGATTTGGGAAGGTGATGAAGATATTGGTGAAGATAGCGGAGGTGTTGGTGTAGATCGCAGTCACATGATGATGGCCCCGGCGGCTTTCCGGTACCACCGGGAGAGAGGGGGAGAGGCCCCCTTCTTCTTCTTCCTCAACCTTCTCCCTAGATGGGAGAAGGGTTTTCCCTCTAGTACATGGCCTCCATGGTGGCGGAGGGGCGAGATCCCCTTCGAGATTGGATTTGTCTCTCTATCTATCTCTGTTTCTGCGTTGGCTGATTATGCCCTTTCACCGTTTCTTAAATTCCCGGAGATCCGTAACTCCGATTTGCCCCCTCGTGGCCCCCTCGGGCGTCGTCTCGCGTTGATTCTTCTTCCCAAAAATCACATATATTCCAAAAAATCTCCATCATTTTATATCCCATTTGGACTCCATTTGATATCGATTTTCTATGAAACAAAAAACATGCAACAAACAGGAACTGGCACTGGGCACTGGATCAATATGTAATCCCAAAAATAGTATAAAAAGCTGCCAAAAGTATATGAAAGTTGTATAATATTGGCGTGGAACAATCAAAAATTATAGATACGACGGAGACGTATCAACTAATGAGTTAGTTAAGGGATGATGCATTACGGAATGAGTAAAGAGACTTGCCGGTAATGAGATTGAACTAGGTATGATGATACCGATGATCGAATCTTGGGCAAGTAACATACCGATGACAAATGGAATAACGTATGTTCACTGGTACGCGTTGGTGCTATACAAACGGCTTTTAACCCCTTTCCGCGACGGCATTTGGAACCATCACCTAGTGAGTGAAGGAAATAGGGGGTCCTTCCCACACGACCCAGAAACCGTCGGGGATATGCCGTCCTGGCACACACACTCGGCAAAATGAGATCGTGTGCGACCGGCGAGTGCTCAAATACGGTAATACGTACAATAGAGATAAAAACAATTATACATGCGAAATTGTTTCCGGATGCAAGTACATCCCACATAGTCAGTCCCCGCTAAACGTTTTCGTTCGTATGTATATCCCACACAGTTGCTCCAAGGAAAACGTTTCCGTTCACACAATTTTTCCCGTTAAATCGTTTGTGATAGCATTGCTATTGCACATGATATTAACAATTTTATCGTTTGCATTATTTAATACATCACACACGGTACGTAGAAGAAACTGTGTGGCAAAGGCTGCGATCACACACAGTTTTTATGTGGTAAACATTTGCGCAAGGTGGCCTAACGCAAATAGTTTTCAAGAGAAGGTCGTGTGTGATTGTTCATTGATCCAACACAGTTTATTCCTAGAAACTATGTGCGTTGCCCGAGGTCATCACCCACTGTATTTTCTCAATAACCGTTTGCAATAGCAAAACCCAATAAGCAAGCTAATTCGCCATTAGCAGGCTAATTGCCCTATTATTAATAATCTATTTATTAATCCAATTGACATTCATATTAAGAACATAATATATTTCATTTCCATATTAAGGAAGCAGGATTTCATAATTGAAATACATCAGAGTACAACATGATATAGCTTCAGCACTCAGCTACCCCATTACACAACTGCACGAGCACCATGTTTCACATGCAACATGTAGAACCTTTCAAAATTAGCATCATAGACGGTATATAGACAGATGTATCTCATCTGGAAATCTGCTGAAGCGGAAGGTGAATATTGATCATTCATTCATGTTGAAGGTCTTTGCAACTTTAGGCCAGTGCCTGTGGATGATGGATCGTCCGTCCTTCATCCTCTTCAGAAACACTTCAATATTGAACCGTGGGTGTTGTATGAGAACCTTCCTCGCCTCCTGACCATAGAGGTGGTTTGAGAGGTAATCATTAGTGAACTGCTTTGGAAAGGCCTGAAAACAAGGATGTGCATAAATATCTTCTCTATATTGGAAATGGGGTAAAGGAATAAAAAAAGGCAAGGTATAATAGTTAGTACCATCTTGTAGTGAACTGATGTCCTCTTCATTGTGCAGACAAAGATCTTGTTGTTTTTTGTCACTAATTTCTTTATCCTAACAATCTTTCTGAGTTTCCTGACTTGATTAATATTCATGGACAACTCATTTGGGTGGATTGCTTGTGGGCACCTGGAGAATCCATTGTTGTCCTAGGATATCCCGGAGTACTCGTGTGATCATCCTACGATCCGCCACCTAGGCTCAAAGGGATCATAAGATTATTCATGCTAGAAACTTCCGTGTGCAGACACAAGCCATTATGGGCTCTAGCATAGCTGACTATGTTGTGTGACCTCTTTCAGTGGTAGGCTAGCAGATGTAGAGGGAAAGTAGGTGTAACTGTCTACCCAGAGTAAAGAGTAAATGCTTCTGAAAGACTATGTCTCGGTCATCCGTTTCTCAAACACCATGTAGTGTGATAAATCCAATGGAGGAGATCGAATCTTGTGGGGAAAAGTGAGCAAACCTTTGCAGATGTACAAACTAATCATGGTTAGCCGTGTCCCCGGTTATGGACATCTTGAGTATCTGGTACTTGAATTATTGATTTGATCTCATCACTCTAAATTAATTTGTTGGGATGTTAATGACTACTTCAATTGGGATTGAGTTGGAGGAACCTTCTCAATGATGTTTCAACTACCATGATAGTTAAATAAAGTATATTCCTTTGTTGTAGGGAAAAATTGGCTTTTCATAAAAACATTATAACCATAGAGCCTCCACCAGCCATATATGCATGTAGTGTTAGCATTTATCTGTTTATTGCTCTACCATGTTATATTGCCAGCATATTCCATGTGCTGACCCGTTACGGGTTGCAACATATCATGTTGCAGACTTTTGAGACGAGGAGTAAGGTGCGCTAGGTCATTGTCATGCACTCAGCTATGCCGTTGGAGTTGATGGACTCACTTTATCTTCCAAGCCTTCTGTTATTATCTTATTTAGATGGCCTTAAGCCATATCTATTGTAATAAGTTCTCTTTTGGAGACATTCGATGTAATAAGTGTGAAATTGCTACTACTGTTATAAATCATTCGAGTATTGTGTGTGTCAGCATTACCGATCCAGGGATGACACTTAAGCACAAAGACTTGACCGTCTGAGGTCGGGTCGCTATGCTATGACTACCCTACTGATCCGGCTTATACGACTGGAATGAAATATTACTTGTGGGCTCCTTGTTAATGAACAGAGCTTTGTTGTCCCTTGTAATAGGCTTGGACGCCAGGTGTATTCACCAAAAATCCGGATTATACTGCCTTTGTTTGCCTGCCACTCCGACCAGGTAATCCTGGAATGACTCGACGTACTCTTGACAATCAATCTTATAGAAACCCTGAATTTGTCAAAGTTAAAATGGCGATTGGTCATGTGAGGTCCGGCTTACGGGTTTGGATTAAGGTTTAACTCAGCGGCTGTGCGGCCCTTGAATAGCACTTGACATTGAGGCTTGGCAACCTATGAATGGCTTGTTTTTATAATTTATATTTGTTTTGAAGATTTTTTGAGGTTCATCTTTTGTGCCATGTTGATATATGGTTGAAAATTGATTAGGTCCATGTTGCCTTATGATTCATGTATGAATCTATCCAGAGTTTTATTACCCCAGCCTGGCTTTGGACATTAAGTCACCGGTGTGTGATGATTATGTGCTTGGAGTTCTGTGCTCTAAGCTTCGGGATGTTACCCTTGATGCACATGGCGTTGTAAGCCGGCAGCGTGAATAAATTGTATAGGGTGTTGTGCTCTAAGTCTTTGGGTTGTTACCCTTACTGCATGACGCGTGGTAAGCCGACAGTATGAACAAATATCACAGGTATGATATTTATTTTGTTATGATTATACAAGGTTTTGATACACCCGCCCTGGTTATGGACTATTCAGTCACCAGTGGATTTTATATGGGGCATTATGACCCGCCCTGGAGTAAACCGCCTGGGCACCTATTATCTGCTTATGTACAGGAAAAATGATAAGCATGGTCTACATAATTGATGACATTATAAACGTAAGTGGCCGATCTTCAAATAATGGATCGACAGTTCATAAGTGTTATGCAAATAAACACGCACGGTGGCGTGGCAGATCATGGTTTTTTCAACTAGCATATTAAAGGCATCATGTGGCCGAAAAAGAATAAGTGTTTTTAAGATACACAACATCCAAATGCTATGGCTGGTAAACCGGCTCATGAATTAAGACCTGCAGTCTTGGCGGGTCGAGGCCTCCGGGTCATCATGCGCTGCTTCTTCTTCTTCCTCCTCCATCGTCTGGAAGTCATAGGTGGCCCAATTGATTCCAGTCAAAACCTTGAACACTGCCTCATCATCAATAATTGTTGGCGGGTCGATATCAGGGGCATAGGTGTGCTTACGAATTGGCGGAATAAGTTCCTGGGCCTCATGAACCAGCGCCTTCACCTTCTTGTTTTCAGCATCATAAGCTGCCTGGTATTGGGACAAATCTGTTTCTTCAGCCATCTTACTTGCTAATGGACGCATTGCTCTTGCTATTTGGGCAAAGTCAGCAGCACTGAAGGCAGACCCGTCTTCTTTGATGCTTGGGCAGCCACTGGCTAATTCTTCTGGATCAAGATCTGCTTGCCAGGCCTTTGCCCAACTCAGGGCGGTCATGGCACCGGCTCTTGCCGCTGACAGCTTCAGATCATCAAGCCTCTAGGGTATCACTGACAGTTTCTCTAATACTTCTTTGTTGAGTGAAGGAGGTTGCTTCTTATGTGTAGCAGCACAGATGACTCGTTGCGTGCCAGTGTATAATTGCTCCACCAAAGTATATGCAGCTTTGAGCTTTGTGCGCATATCTTGACCAAGGTTGGAGGTTCTGGGGCCTACATCAGCAAATAACATTGACAAGCCAGAGGAGGTATATATTTATTATGAAAGCATGATTAAAGTACGGTGCTGAATACCAAAGATGCCAGCCGCCATATTGTTAATTTGGCGTTTTAAGACGGACAACTCCTCGGTCACCGGCTTAAGGGCAGATTCAGCTTCTTCTTCTCTCTTCACCAAAGCCGCCTTCTCAGTGTCCCAGCCGTTCCTTTCAGCTTTGAACTCTTTCTTTAGTTTCTCCATCTCTTCCAAGGCGGTTTTTAATTCTGTTTGGGCCTTGGAAGTTGCAGATTGCTGAGTGGAGATATTCTGACGAAGATCATCGACTTGGGATTCTTTCATATTAAGCTCATCCTGTACAGTGCAAAGGTAGGAGTATTATGATCATATTATCTGAAGTCCCAAGCACAATACAAGTGTTTTCCTTGGCACTTGGGGGCTAATGCATATTGCTATTTTTTGATGACAATTCTATGATGACCCGGCTATGCTGCTATGACTATAGCCAACTCATGGGGGCTAAGTAGCTGGATTTTATTCACGGTAATAGTGATAAGTCCCGGCTGATTCATGATGATTAAGCCGACTCTTGGGGGCTACATGTGCAAACTTGATCATTATTTCTTGAAATTCAGGTTTAACTTGTCAGTTTAAGCCGGCTCTGGCAAGCTATATATGTGAAATTAAAAGCTATATTTTGAACACCCGGCTTTAACTATACAGCTTAAGCCGGCCCTTGGGGGCTACTTGTTGATTCTGCAGTTCTAACAGGCTATGACATGGATATCAAGTTCAACAGAATGTCTAAAAGTCTAAAACATATTCAAGTTTATCATATCTAGTAGACTTGGCGGCTGACAGATATATATATGGAGAAGATGATAATGTTTACCTCAAAACGCTCCTTCATCAGGTTGACCAGGCCGGCTTCAAAGTCACGGCTGGTGTGAAGGTGGTTTAAATAACCGGAGTGAATCTCTTGGGCGTTGAACTGGGCATAGATTTCCAAGTCCACCTTCCACTTGCCTTTATCAATAGCAGCAAATTCTTCTTTGGCGTTGTGCTTGGATAAGGCAGTGGGGTTACCTGGAACTGTATAACCAAGCCTAGTAATGATGACATCATCAGCCTTTTCTTTAGCAGGCTTGATAGGACTTGGCGGCTTAGTGATGGCCGGCTCAACGTCCATATGGTCTATTGTGACGTCTTGCTCTTCTGGTGGCGTCATCAATGGTAGCCTCAACAGTTTGATGAGAGGCATCTGGCAATTGCTTCTCCGGCTCAGCGGGGTTGGAGTCTTCAGCTGGCTTGTTCATTTTTTCCTTCTTGTTGGGCTTGGCTAGGCCACTGAAAATAAAAATACAAAGATATCAGCATATCAATCAACATGAAATTTCAAGTGGTTAAATATTTCTTACCCAGGAGCAACTTTGAAAACCGGAATCTGAGTTCCAGTTGACTCGTCGGAAGAGGAGTGAGATACTCCCTGATAATTTGAGTCAGATGGGTTAAGTGGTTGACACATAAGACCTGCTTTTGGGTAAAGTAATGATGAAGTTTGTGGCACCTCGTTCCTGCGCTTTTGAGGGGCCGGTGTGTTGGGTAAGCCGAAGGAGAGTGTCCCTCCGCTATTCCGGGTCTACCGACGAGCCTCGTGCTGTTGTTGCTTCAAAAGAAAGTTTGGATCTAAGTAAGCTAAAGGGTGGGAAAACCTTACTTTCTGGCTCACTTTTCGAGTTCTTTGTCTTGGTAAACTCTCTGAGTCGGAGGAAATGAGGGTTACCTCTTCAACATCTGCATGGTTGGCCTCCGCGTCATCCTGATAGTAATCATTGTCAATAAGATGTATAAAAAATGATCCAAGGGAGTCAAGTTCTACCTCCAACTCATCATCATTGTCGTCCAAGTTAAGTAACTCGGAGGGGTTGGTTTTCTTCTTGGCAGGTTTTCTGGTAGCTTTGCTCTTTGTCCAGGACTTCTTTGTCGGCTTGTCCTGCAATTTCTTGTTCCAAAAAGGAGAATCAGCCTGTGAAAGTCAAACGGTTATAATAAGATAGTTTAAGTGGAAATATGATTCAACTGACAAATGTTTTACAAACTTACAGTTGGTGGCTGGTTGAGGGTGTAGAACGGATTCAGTCCGGCTTTGATGGAATCTGCCAAGCTCTCGTTCAGTAGAGTCTTGGTCATATTATTGATATCTTAATCAGTCAATTGGATCTGGCAGTGGCATTGTGGATCTTTTAAGTCGCCGGTGTACTCGCACATTAAGCTGGAATGACGGCTTAAGGGCAGAACTCTCCAGGCGAACCAGCACCAAACTAGATCAATTTTGGTCAAGCCATCGGCCATCAAGGCTCGGATCTCAAAAAAAACAAGCATGTATTTTTTTCCATTCCGCTGTACTGTTGCGGTCTGGAAGAGGGTGCATGTTGCTAAGCCGACTGACACGGTAGTCCAGCAGAGGATTTTCACCTTTCGGAGATGTGTCTTGGCAGTAGAACCAGGTTTGATTCCAGTATTTAGGATGACTGGGCGGCTTGGCAGCTAGGAAAGTGGCTACTTTACGTCTCTGAATTGAAATACCACCCAATTCTAAACTAGGCCCGTCGGTAAATTCAGTCTGGTGATTCAGATAGTAGAACTCTCTGAACAGTTCTACAGTAGGCTCTTGCTGAAGGTAAACTTCACAAAAGACTTGGAAATTGCAGATGTTTGAAACAGAGTTGGGTCCTATATCTTGCAGAAGAAGTTGAAAAATGCTCAGTACGTCAGGGAAAAACTTTGAGCCAGGTGGGCTGAACCCCCGGAGAAAATGGTCAGTGAAAACTATAACCTCGCCCTCCTTGGGTTGAGGAGGGACTTCTGTGCCTAGGACCCTCCAATGAATGACCTCAATCTTGGCTAAAGCACCAATTTGAACAAATTCGTTCAGTGTTTCCTCGGTGGCCCGGGAGACGACCCAGTTGCAGGATGTAACAGATTTTGCTTTTGACATTATGAACTACAAAAGAAAGTGTTGCCGGGTTAAGAATTATGTTGTTAAGCTGGCCAGAGTTATGAGGATGAATAAGCAAGCATGTTTAAACCAGAGAATATCACCGGGTTATACAGGTTATGAAGCATATGATGCCGGCTTAAGCGGGGCCTAATGTTATATGGCGGGCCACGGTTTATGGTATAAGCCGCCATGGCAGTTATGGTACTTCAGATCTATCAGTGAAAATTTTGCTAAGTGATGGACAAACAGATTTTGCAAATTGGTTCTGTAGTTTTGGATCTACCGCAGTTTGAAAAAGAAAAGAAAGGTCTAAACCTAAGGTTGCGACAGTGGAGGAACTGGTGTGCTTGAGGGATTTCTGCGTAAAAAAGATATTTTCTATGATTGGAAAGGAGCGTTAAACTACTTCCGCGCTGCTTCCACGATGTTTTCAGATTAAACTGAGCGTGCTACGAAGGAATGATGAAGAACGGTGAAGAACACCGACAAACTAAATGAACCCTAGTGCATATCTGAGGCATGGGAAGATGAGCACTTACGGATGCTGATGGACAGCGGTGGCGCGCCGGCGTTCTCTGGTCCAGTCAGGTTGATGCAGCGGCCAGAGTTGAGGAAATTGACGAGGTCGACGGCGGCGGAGCTTGAGCGCGTGCATGGCATTGCGGAGAAGAAGACAAAGGCGAGGAGGCAAAGAGGGGAAATGAAAAGGACCCCTGTCCCTATTTATAAGCAGATGGATAATAGGCATGCACGGGAATCGAGGAGGCCAAAAAGTAATTATGTGGCTGCACGGGCGCCTCGAATTTGGGAAGGTCCATTAAAGATAAAGATCTATTAAGATGTTCTAAGCTTCGTGCGAAATTAATGCAAGATGACATCATCACGGGTTAGCATGATTCTGTGAGCTGACGTCATGGCGGGTTATAGCAAATTCATAAAAGTTGACGATGCAAGATTCTCCTAAGATAAATATTAAAGATTGATGTGAACAAGTTCAAATCAACCTGGGGCCTAATGTTGGGGATATAACTATTGGGTAATGACCCGCCCAGGAGGGGCCGGGTCATGCCACTGGCGGCTTAAGAAGAGAAAGCCCAGGAGGACGATGAGGATGGCGGTCCATAGAGCAAGCTTATTGAAAGCCCAAGACCCAGAGGTGACTTGAGGCACATAGGTATGAACCGCCATATTGTGTGACTTGTATGGTAAGGAAAACTTAGTTAGTCACCGAGCCGGACACGTTGTGTATGAGCTGGCTGGGACTCTATAAGCCGCCGGACATTAACCTATGTATATAAAGGGGTGACCCGGTAGTGGGTTAAGGTGAGAAACAAGAGATCGAGAACTAGGTCAAGCGTATTCGCTCCCTGGTAATCGAAACCCAAGCAATACAACCCCAAATTGGAGTAGGCCTTTACCTCGTTGCGAGGGGTCGAACTAGTATAAACTCTTTGTGTCCTTTGTCCTGATTAACCCCTTCAAGCTAACTATGTCGCGATGGATCCACATCTAAGTCCTTTTTCTAGGGCATTTGCCGTGTTTAGTCCATGATAGATCCTATAGCAAAGAAGGTTGGGAAGGATTCACCTTTATAACTATCTTAGGAGACTCTTTGGATTTGTGGAATAGTTTGAAATTGATATTGAAGAAGTTTGAATGTTCGGAGGTAAATATCAAATCAAGTGGATGCTCATGTTTGATAGAAAATTTACTATTAGGTCTTTATATTTGTTTTTGGCAAAAGCTGAAAGTGGTTTTCCACATAAATTTCTGTGGAAAACTAAGATCCCTTCAAAAATTTACAAAATTATTTTGGTTGATGGCCAGGAAAAATATTTTGACTAGAGATAATCTCCTGAGAAGAGGATGGTAAGGCAACAAAAACTGTGTGTATTGTGGGTAGGATGAATCTATTGATCATCCTTTCTTCAAATGTTTCACTTCTAGACTAATTTAGAACCTAATGAAAAGTGCTTTTAATTTGAATTCCACACCAAATAGTTTAAATGAGTGTTTTGGTATATCGATCAAAAGCTTTTCAAAATCTAATAAGAAACTGGTTCTTTTTGGAGTTTCTTCTATGTTTTGGATAATCTGGAAATGTAGAAATAATATCTTTTTAGAGGAACTTTATATAATATTCTATGACTATAGTTAAGTTGATGTATTCCTGGATCATTGATAGGTCCATTCTAGAGATGAAAGTGGAAGGAAAAATGGTGTTGATGCTAGGGGGCAAAATAATAGACCGAATAACAAGTGAGGTGTTACGAGCTTCACAAGGGTGGAGGCCCGGAGTTCTTCGGATTGGTGGCCAGCTGATCTGCTACTTTGTTCTTGTTGGGTACCTACCTTGAAGTTGTTGGTTGACCTTCAACTTGGGTTGGCGGTCTTTTGTTGTGCTAATTGTCCTCTTTCTTATTCTCTAGTTTGTATTCATGGATTATATTTGGAGTCTGGTTGATTTGGAGTGGTATCCACTCTCAAATTGGCCTCCTTTTGGTATGAGGATCTTGCATGATTCGTGGCTTTGGTCGTAGTTCTCCATAATCTAGCAATGTAAAACGAATGGTGCATAGTATCAGTAGGGTATGTTGGGCTACGCTAGGTGCATCAACTGCAATATGTAAAAAATATCCTACGCGCGGTACAACCAGGAACATTGCCAAGGGAGATGGATCACGGATCATTACCACCAAACGTGGAGTGTTGTGCAGCGGGAGAAGAGTTGTAGCAATGCACCGGTGGAGTCGCCTCCTCCTCGTCGATCCCCCATGTAGCCGAGTGGATCCCATGAACAGGTTCACCAGAGTAGCGTAAGTCCACCGCCTCTAACGGTATCCATGCGTGCATGAGGAACATTGTATGGTGGACTGCTAGGTCCGATCGCATGGCTAGTGGCGATTGGAGGTATGGCTAGTTGCAACACAAGCAAAGACCTAACGATAAACGCTAAAGTGATCAATTGAAACCATGTTCCGCACCTCCACTATAAATAGGCATTCATCATGGGCCCAATACATGGGGCATGCATGGATACTAAAGCCCAAAATCTACTTGGCCTGGATTCGAGTCCGAGTAGGATCGCATCCGACTCACGAAGTCGGATCCGACCTCACATTTTCCTTCCCTTAAGCATGAAACCCTTAGGTTCTCATAGACTTGGTCGCAAGTCGGATCACATCCGGCTCGACCAATTGGTAGCGGCTTCTAGCAAAATGTGCCGACTCCAAGTGTCTGATGAAGCCGTTTCGGCGAACCTATACGACGTGTGACACTTATGTTCCTTTTGCTTCACAATATATGTTATCGGGCTCAAGGTGAACTAGTCATCCTTGAATCCTTGTTGTAGAGTGATGTCGGCCTACATATCAGATTATCTCATATCCTTGTCGCATGGCCATGATTATCTAGGTCGGATCACATGAGGGTCCAAGAGTATATCTCTCTAGATCATCGGGGCAAATTCAATCTTACTTGATCATGTCTCACGGCATGGGTCTGGACAAGCTTGAAACCAATTTTTATAACTATCCAGTTACGGAGTAGTGCTACTTCTTGAGCTTGTATCGATTTTTTCCTTGAAGGGGAAAGGGTGATGCAGGAAAGTAGAGATAAGTATTTCCCTTAGCTAAGAACCAAAGTATCAATCCAATAGGAGGCACAAACAAGTCCCCAATATATGCACCTGCACAAACTAACAAACACTTGCACACAACGCGAAAAAGGGGTTGTCAATCCCTTCACGGTCATGAACAAGAGTGAGATCTAATAAAGATAGGTATAAAAGATAAATAAAAGAGCTAACTAAAGTAAATATAAATAAATTATAGCAAGGTATTTTTGGGTTTTATGGTTTATAGATCTGAAAATATATGATGGAAAATAGACCCGGGGGCCATAGGTTTCACTAGAGGATTCTCTCTTGAAAGAAAACATAGAATGCGTAAACAAATTATTGTTGAGCAATTGATAGAAAAGTGTATAGTTATGATGATATCTAAGGCAATGAACATGAATATAGGCATCAAGTCCGTGAAAACTAGACCGAAACGATTATGCATCTACTACTATTACTCCACACATCGACCGGCTCATGCCTGCATCTAGAGTATTAAGTTCATAAGAACAGAGCAACGCTTCAAGTAAGATGGCGTGATGTAGGGATAAAGTCAAGCAATATGATATAAACCCCATATTTTTATCCTTGATGGAAACAATACAATACGTGCCTCGCTACCCCTTCTGTCACTGGGTGAGGACACCGCAAGATTGAACCCAAAACTAAGCACCTCTCCATTGCAACAAAAACCAATCTAGTTGGCCAAACCAAACTGATAGTTCAAAGAGAAATACAAAGATATCTTAATCATGCATAAAAGAGTTCAGAGAAGACTCAAATAATATTCATAGATAATCGGATCATAAATCCACAATTCATCGGATCTCAACAAACGCACCGCAAAATAATATTACATCAGATAGAACTCCAAGAACATCGAGGAGAACATTCTATTGAAGATCAAAGAGATACAAGAAATCATCTAGCTACTAGATATGGACCCTTATGTCTATGGTAAACTACTCACGCTTCATTGGAGGGCAACAAGGTTGATGTAGAGGTCCTTTGTGATCGAATCCCCCTCTGGCAGAGTGCCGGAAAAGGCCCCAAGATGGGATCTCACGGGAACAAAGGCTTGTGGCGGCGGAAAAGTATTTTGGTGGACGCTTCCGATGTTTGGGGAATATTTGAGAATATATAGAGGTGGAACTAGGGTTAGGGGACTCCCGAGGGCCCACAAGCCAAGGGCGTGCTCTAGAGGCTTGTGGCCTCCTCGGGACACTTCTGGCCCACTTTCCAAGTCACGTAGCTGTCTTTTGGTCCAAGAAAAATCATCATAAAGTTTTATTCCACTTGGACTCCGTTTGATATTCCTTTTCTGTAACAGTGAAAAACAAGGAAAAACAGAAACTGGCATTGGGCTCTAGGTTAATAGGTTAGTCCCAAAAATAACATAAAATAGCATATTAATGCATATAAAACATCCAAAACAGATAATATAATAGCATGGAACAATAAAAAATTATAGATACGTTGGAGATGTATCAAGCATCCCCAAGCTTAATTCCTGCTCGTCCTTGAGTAGGTAAATGATAAAAACATACTTTTTGATGTGAAATGCTACCTAACATATTTATCAATGCAATCTTATTTATTGTGGCAAGAATATTCAGATCCATAAGATTCAAAATAAAAGTTTAGTACTGACATAAAAACAATAATACTTCAAGCATACAAATAAAGCAATCGTGTCTTCTCAAAATAACATGGCCAAGGAAAGTTATCCCTACAAAATCATATAGTCTGGCTATGCTCCATCTTCATCACATAAAGTATTTCATCATGCACAACCCCGATGACAAGCCAAGCAATTGTTTCATACTTTTGATGTTCTCAAACTTTTTCAACTTTCACGCAATACATGAGCGTGAGCCATGGATATAGCACTATAGGTGGAATAGAATATGGTAATTGTGGAGAAGACAAAAAAGAAGGAGAAAGTCTCACATCAACTAGGCAAATTAATGGGCTATGGAGATGCCCATCAATTGGTATCGATGCAAGTGAGTAGCGATTGCCATGAAACGGATGCACTAGAGCTATAAGTTTATGAAAGCTCAAACAAAAACTAAGTGGGTGTGCATCCAACTCGCTTGCTCACGAAGACCTAGGGCAATTTGAGGAAGCCCATCATTGGAATATACAAGCCAAGTTCTACAATGAAAAATTCCCACTAGTATATGAAAGTGACAACATAGGAGACTCTCTATCATGAAGATCATGGTGCTACTTTGAAGCACAAGTGTGGAAAAAGGATTGTAGAATTGCCCCTTCTCTCTTTTTCTCTTTTTTGTTTGGGCTTCTTTGGCCTCTTTTATTATTTTTAAAGCCCGGAGACTCATCCCAACTTGTGAGGGAATCATAGCTTCCATCATCTTTTCCTCACATGAGACAATGCTCTAATAATGATGATCATCACACTTTTATTTTCTTACAACTCAAGAATTACAACTTGATACTAGAACAAAGATATGACTCTATATGAATGCCTCCGGTGGTATACGGGGATGTGCAATGATCAAGAGTGACATGTATAAAAAATATGAAAGGTGGCCAAGCCACAAATACTATGCCAACTACATGATCATGCAAAGCAATATGACAATGATGGTATGTGTCATAATAAAACGGAACGGTGGAAGTTGCATGGCAATATATCTTGGATGGCTACGAAGATGCCATAATAGGTAGGTATGGTGGCTTTTTTGAGGAAGGGTATATAGTGGGTTTAATGCAGTGGCGAAAGTTACACGGTACTAAAGAGGCTAGCAATGGTGGAAGGCTGCGAGTGTGTATGATTCATGGACTCAACATTAGTCATAAAGAATTCACATACTTACTGCAAAAAATTATTAGCCATCGAAACAAAGTACTACACGCATGCTCCTAGGGGGATAGATTGGTAGGAAAAGACCATCACTCGTCCCCGACCGCCACTCATAAGGAAGACAATCAAAGAATAAATCATGCTCCGACTTCATCACATAACGGTTCACCATACGTGCATGCTATAGGAATCACAAACTTTAACACAAGTATTTCTACCAATCCACAATTATTCACTAGCATGACTCTAATATCACCATATTTATATCTCAAAACAAATGCAAAGAATCAAACTTCTCATATATTCAATGCTCTTATATGGAAGTCTTTATTATATCCCTCTTCGATGTCCATCATATTAAGAATAAATTCATAACCCATGTTGTTAAAGACTCTCAAAATAATACAAGTGAAGCATGAGAGTTCAACAATTTCTATAAAATAAAACCATCGTCGTGCTCTAAAAAGATATAAGTGAAGCACTGGAGCAAACTGCCTAGCTCAAAAGATATAAGTGAAGCACATAGAGTATTCTAATAAATTCACAATTAAAGCATGTCCCTCTCAAAAGGTGTGTGCAGCAATGATGATTGTGTCAAACTAAAAAGCAAAGACTCATGTCATACAAGACGCTCCAAGCAAAACACATATCATGTGGTGAATAAAAATATAGCCTCAAGTAAATTTACCGATGGATTGAAGACGAAAGAGGGATGCATCCGGGGCATCCCCAAGCTTAGGCTCTTGCCACTCCTTATTCCATAGTTCATCAAATCTTTACCCAAAACTTGAAAACTTTACAACACAAAACTCAACAGAAAACTCGTAAGATCCGTCAATATAATAAAATAAATCACCACTTTAGCTATTGTTGTGAACTCATTCTAAATTTATATTGGTGTTATATCTACTGTATTCCAACTTCTCCATGGTTCATACCCCCCAATACTACCCATAGATTCATCAAAATAAGCAAAGAACACATAGAAAACAGAATCTGTCAAAAACAGAACAGTCTATAGTAATCTGGAAACTTCGTATACTTCTGTAACTCCAAAACTTCTGAAAAATTAGGACAACCTATGGAATTTGTATATTAATATTGTGTAAAAAAATTCAGAATTTTATCACGTTCCAGAAGCTCATATCAATTCTATTACTGGGCGCAAAAGTTTCTGTTTTTCAGCAAGATCAAATCAACTATCACCATAGACCATCCCAACGGTCTTACTTGGCACAAACACTAAATAAAAACACCAAAACAAAATTACTACAGAGGTAATAATGTGTATACTCATAAAAAAAGAAAATAAAAATATTGGGTTGTCTCCCAACAAGCGCTTTTCTTTAAAGCCTTTTAGCTAGGTGTTGATAATTTTAATGATGCTCACATGAAAGATAGCAATTGAAACACGAAGAGAGCATCATGTAACATGTGAAAAACAAGTTTAAGTCTAACATACTTCCTATGCATAGGCATCTTGTAAGCAAACAAACTATCAAGACCAGCAAAAACTAGCATATGCAAGGAAGAAGAAATAAACAATAGCAATCTCAACATAACAAGAGGTAATTTAGTAACATGAAAATTTCTACAACCATATTTTCCTCTCGCATAATAATTACATCTAGGATCGTATTCAAATTAAACAATATAGCTATCACATAACATATTCTCTATATGATCCACATGCATGCAAAGTTGGCACTCTCCCAAAATAGTGGGAATATCATTAACTAAAGTCATGACCTCTCCAAACCCACTTTAATTTTTTTTCATAAGATTGATCACACTCCAAATATGCGGGATTATTTTTATCTAAAGTTAACACTCTTCCAAACCCACTTTCAATATTATTGCAAACATTATTACCAATATCATATTCATCATGATGCTTAAATAAATTTTCAATATCATAAGAAACATTACCAGCCCAAGCATGATCACTACAATAAGTAGTGGACATAACAAAATTAGCACCCCCAAGCTTAGGGTTTTGCATATTATTAGCACAATTGACATTAATATAATTTATAATAACATCATTGCAATCATGCCTTTTATTCAAGGAGCTATCGTGAATCACTTTATAAATTTCTTGTTTTAACACTTCATCATAATTTTCAGATTCATGAATTTCAAGCAAAACATCATAAAGATAATCTAGTGCACTCAACTCACTAGCAATTGGTTCATCATAGTTGGATATTTTAAAAAGATTAGAAAGTGGATGAGGATCCATAAACTTTTTGCTTTCTGATTTTCAATAAATACACAATTATGGCAAGCAAACAAGCAAACAAACCAAGACATGAAGGCAAACGGAACGAAGGCAAATTGTGTTTTTTTGAAAACATTTTAAAAGTGTGGGAGATGAAAACGAGAGGCAAATGACAAATAATGTAAGTGAAAGAGATGAGAGTTTATGATGGGTACTTGGTAGGCTTGATGTAGAACCTCCCCGGCAACGGCGCCAGAAATTCTTCCTGTGACTTCTTGAGCTTGCATTGATTTTTCCCTTGAAGAGGAAAGGGTGATGCAGCAAAGTAGAGATACGCATCTCCCTTAGTTAAGAACCAAGGTATCAATCCAGTAGGAGGCACAAGCAAGTCCCCAATACATGCACATGCACAAATTAACAAACACTTGCACACAACACGAAAAAGGGGTTGTCAATCCCTTCATGGTCATGGACAAGAGTGAGATATAATAAAGATAGGTATAAAAGATAAATAAAAGAGGAAATTAAAGTAAATATAAATAAATTGCAGCAAGGTATTTTGGGGTTTTTGGGTTTATAGATCTGAAAATATATGATGGAAAATAGACCCGGGGGCCATAGGTTTCACTAGAGGCTTCTCTCTTGAAAGAAAA
The DNA here is from genome assembly GCF_002162155.2 of Triticum dicoccoides. Taxonomy (NCBI): domain Eukaryota; kingdom Viridiplantae; phylum Streptophyta; class Magnoliopsida; order Poales; family Poaceae; genus Triticum; species Triticum dicoccoides. Next base: position 470,176,673 of record NC_041386.1, read on the forward strand.
CATACGGTGGGTAAAAAAATTACTGTTGAGCAATTGATAGAAAAGCGCATAGTTATGATGATATCTAAGGCAATGATCATGAATATAGGCATCACGTCTATGACAAGTAGACCGAAATAATTTTGCATCTACTACTATTACTCCACACATCGACCGACTCCTGGCTGCATCTAGAGTATTAAGTTCATAAGAACAGAGCAACGCTTTAAGTAAGATGACATGATGTAGAGGGATAAACTCAAGAAATATGATATAAACCCCATCTTTTTATCCTTGATGGCAATAGTACAATATGTGCCTCACTACCCCTTCTGTCACTGGGTGAGGACACCGCAAGATTCAACCCAAAACTAAGAACCTGTGATGCCCCGAGACCGATGCTCCAGATGCCTTCCATGTCTTGCGTGTCAGTTGTGTTATTTATTTGTTTGTTTGCATTCATCATGTCATCATTTGCATTGCATCGGCACTCGTTGCCGTCTTTGTTTTTAAAACTTGCATCCGTCCCGGTCTCTCAGTTCCTTCCGTTGTCCGTTCTGAGACCAGGCACACTTGCACGCGCCCGCAGCACGTCCGAAATAGTATTTTATAAGTGACCGAAAAATGTTCTCGAAATGGGTTGAAAGTAGGCATGTGGTGTTGTTTAGTTTTCAGTAGGTCGCCTGCCAAGTTTCATCGCATTCGGAGTCCGTTTGACGCCCCAACGTTAAACTATAGCGGCATTATAGCCGGGCACACGTCTGACGTTTTCGGTCTCCGAAAACCTTGTCGGGCTGCACTTCTCTTCTCTCCTCTCAGCCCATGGCCTTCTACACAGTCCACCTAGGCCTAGCCTACCCCTCTTTGCGCAGTGCTTGTACCCCTCTCGCTTGTACGAAACTCCCTCGAGCCCGACCCGGACAGTCGTCACCGTTGGATCCGGATCATCCCCAAATGTCTATAAAACATCACTGTTTCCTTGTTTGGACTCCCTAACCCATTCATCTCCAACCGTCCGATTTTGATCGGATGATCCAAAATACTCCCTCCTATCTATATTCTGGTATATATAGTAGATAAACTCCTAACCCTAAATTTTAGGGACAATGTCCCATCCATCTCCTCAACCGCCGCCGCCACTCTCTCCCTTGGGATCCTCCCAGATCCCCTCCTCATCTCCTCCCGCACCAACCACATCTCCACCTCGTCTTCAGCGCCGGACCAACCAGCATCGCCGCTGACAACATCCACTGGATCGATCCAGTGGCCAGGGAACAGTGACCCCGTGCCGCCCCGTCACGCCACCTCTCCCTTCCTTCTTCCTGTTTCTTCCTTCTCCTCTCACATCAGGCTCCCTCTCTTTTTCCCTCGCAGGAGCCCATGGCGAACCCGACCGAGCCCCTAACATGGCGCCCTCGTGCCCGAGCTTTTCATCAGCCCCGCGTCACCGGAGTCAAGCCACCGGCTGCCCGAGCCTCGTCGTCATGGATCTGCCTGCTCCAAGAGCTCTGCCTTGCGTCGGAGTGACCCAGCCGAGCGCCACCTCCGTTGACCCGCGCGAACCCAGGCACCCTCCTCCAGTTCGTCGTCGGGGACGCCAGCGCCGAGTCCTGCTCCCCTCGCCTCCGCCTGGGTTCCCTCTCGGCCAAACTCCGCCATCGCCCCGTTACCCTGATTTTCGCCGAAGATCATTGCCGTGAGACCTTCTTCGAGCCATGGCGCGCCAAGGTCTTCATCGCCCCCCTGCAGTTGCGCCTTGCTCCAACCCTCGCGAGATCTGGCAAGTACGGCTCTTCCCCGACCCGTTCAGGCCAGTCCGGGCCCTTTCCCTCGAAGGATCCGGCCGATCTCCCCGCTTCCCACCGGCTGCTGCCTCCTCTACATCACGCCGGCGTGCCGTCTCCTCTGCTTCAGGACGAGCAGCGCTCCACAACGCTCGACCGCGCGTTGACCACGCCCTGCCTCGATTCGATCTGCGTGCGTGGCCCAGCGCCAAGGCCCGGCTCCCTGGAGCCCAATGTGAGGAAGCCCATATCATGTTTGCTCCTGTGCAGCCCAGTTCGGGCCAGTTTTGGCCCGACTCATGTTTTTTCCCGCGGAGTGTTTTGTCTATTTATCCAGTAGTTTGGCAGTTTTGCAGAAAACCCCCTAAGCTCCATGCATATCGTAACTCTCAAACTATGCATCACATGTAAATGTTTTATATATGAAACATGACTAGAATTTCATCTAGTTTCATAATTTCTAACTTGCATGCATGTTTAAAATGTTTAAAATGTTGTTTCATTAAATTTGCCCAAATAACATGCTAAAATGGTTTAATTCATAACTAAATAATCGTAGCTCCAAACTTAACAAATATTATATGTAAATGGGGTAGAAAATGCATAGTTTAACATGGTGTACTTGCTTTGCATGTTTAATAACCCTAAAATTGTGTTTTGGGCAGAACAATACCAAATCTAATATATGCTCATGAGGATTTTCCGGACTTGTTTGCTTGTTGTTCGGACCTCATTTAAACTTGACTAGATAGTTAGTTTACTTATGCCTCACCTCTTGCCATGTTAATGAACATTTAATATTGTTGGGTACATAAACGAGATCGAACTAAATAACTTGAATGTGGTGTTCTGTCAATATGCAAATGGTTGCATATCGAACTCCATTTAACTTGTAGGTTTGCTTGTGCACTTTGCCATGCCATGCCTCATTAAACCGGACATGCATCATACTTGGTTGTGCATCATGCCATGATTATGTGATGGTTGTTTACTTTGTTGTTTTCTTATTTCTGGGTTGCATGTCTCGTTAGCTTCGGTTTCGTTTCGGAGTTGTGAGGATTTATTCGACTTCGTCCGGTTGTCGTCTTCATGGACTCGTTCTTCTTCCTTGTGGGATCTCAGGCAAGATGACCATACCCTCGAAATCACTTCTATCTTTTCTTGCTAGTTCCTCGTTCTTTTGCTATGCGGCGATATGTACCACTTGCTATATCATGCCTCCCATATTGCCATGTCAAGCCTCTAACCCACCTTGTCCTAGCAAACCGTTGTTTGGCTATGTTACCGCTTTGCTCAGCCCCCTCTTATAGCGTTGCTAGTTGCAGGTGAAGATGAAGTTTGTTCCATGTTGGAACATGGATATTGTTGGGATATCACAATATCTCTTATTTAATTAATGCATCTATATACTTGGTAAAGGGTGGAAGGCTCGACCTTATGCCTGGTGTTTTGTTCCACTCTTGCCGCCCTAGTTTCCGTCATACCGGTATTATGTTCCTTGATTTTGTGTTCCTTACACGGTTGGGTGTTATGGGAACCCCTTGACAGTTCTCTTGGAATAAAACTCCTCCAGCAAGGCCCAACCTTGGTTTTACATTTGCCTCACCTAGCCTTTTTCGCTTGGGTTTCTGGAGCCCGAGGGTCATCTTTATTTTAACCCCCTCGAGCCAGTGCTTCTCAAAGTGTTGGTCCAACCTGAGCGATGTCCGGCGCCCCTTGGGCAACCAGGGTCTATGCCAACCCGACGTCTGGCTCATCCGGTGTGCCTTGAGAACGAGATATGTGCAGCTCCTATTGGGATTTGTCGGCACATCCGGGCGGCTTTGCTGGTCTTGTTTTACCATTGTCAAAATGTCTTGTAACCGGGATTCCGGGTCTGATCGGGTCTTCCTGGGAGAAGGAATATCCTTCGTTGACCGTGAGAGCTTGTGATGGGCTAAGTTGGGACACCCCTGCATGGTTTTGAACTTTCGAAAGCCGTGCCCGAGGTTATGGGCAGATGGGAATTTGTTAATATCCAGTTGTAGAGAACTTGACACTTAACTTAATTAAAATGCATCAACCGCGTGTGTAGCCGTGATGGTCTCTTTCCAGCGGAGCCCGGGAAGTGAACATGGTTCTTGTGTTATGCTTCAATGTAAGTAGTTTCAGGATCACTTCTTGATCACTTCTAGTTCACGACCGTTGCATTGCTTCTCTTCTCGCTCTTATTTGCATTTGTTAGCCACCATATATGCTAGTGCTTGCTACAGCTCCACCTCACTACCCTTTTCTACCCATAAGCTTAAATAGTATTGATCTCGCGGGTGTGAGATTGCTGAGTCCTCGTGACTCACAGATACTTCCAAACAGTTGCAGGTGCCAATGATACCAGTGCAGGTGACGCAACCCAGCTCAAGTGGGAGCTCGATGAAGTTCGTGTTCGTTGTGTTGTTTCATTTCTAGTTGATCAGTAGTGGAGCCCAATCAGTGCGATCGGGGATCTAGCATTAGGGGTTGTCTTTCTTTATTTGGTTCCGTAGTCGGACCTTGATTGTATTCTGGATGATGTAATGATATATTCATGTATTGTGTGAAGTGGCGATTATAAGCCAACTCTTTATCCCTTTCATATTCAGTACATGGGATGTGTAAAGATTACCCCTCTTGCGACATGCCTACTATGCGGTTATGCCTCTAAGTCGTGCTCCGACACGTGGGAGATATAGCTGCTTCATGGGTGTTACAAGTTGGTAAACAGAGCCTTCCCCGACTCAGGAGCCCCCTGCTTGATCGAATCGCTGATGTTGTTGAGTCTAGCAAAAATGTTTTGAGTCTTATAGGATTATATATATCGGAGAGTAGGATTATTTTTACTCCTCAGTCCCTTCGTCTCTCTGGTGAGGCATCCTGATGTAGAGTTTTGACTCTTCTCTTCTCAAATTTCACGAAATTTCTTTTAGGATCATGCGGGTATCTTGGAATCGTTCCGATGGTTTTGTGACGAGAACATTGTTCTTGGTGCCTCCTGACATTTAGGGGTTGTGGCAGTGTCCCGGGGAGTTGAGCTCCGAGGTGTCGTCGTCACAATTTTATCGTTGCAGTTCTGGAATACTTGAGTTCGCCGACATCAAAAATCTCCTTTATGCAGTTGTTGGTGAGATAACCTCGACGCCACCCAGTACTGGGGCGGGAGTTCGGGAGTATTGCCATAACTCATATAACGGATGATTTTCAATGGTTGAGGTAAATGATTTCCGAAGGTTTCTTGGTTATGTGTTGAAGGATGGATACAACTGGATGTAGGTATTGTTAGTTTGGGTGAGATATTATGCTTTCCCTGTATCCCCAACACCTGATTGCATAACCAGAAAGTTTCGGGAGTTTATAAGTGGGAATTCAAGTAGCTCTAGAATATCTTCCCAATAGACACATGATACGATATGGGATATATCATATGTTTGTTTCCGGCTTATTCTGCAAGTCAATCCTTTGTTTTGTTTTGAGTTGTGGTATTCGAGTTGCTTCGAAGTCAAGTGTTGATTCCATGCCTTTTCTAAGCGGTGTTCTCATATTTCTATGTGAATGCTAACCCTTCATGATAATCGAGATTGTCATGTCAATCCTTTTCAACCGGCGTGCTTCTCTGCAAGTGCATCCGATTATTCCAACATTCGCAAGATCAATTCTAAGATTTTTCTCAACGGTGTTTGTTTCATCCGACCCAAGTTGCCTTTGTTTTCCCGCCCTCCCACCCTTTTTCTTCGAGGACTCGGATATCTTAATCAAGTATCCTTTTATTAATGGAAAGTCTCTCCATTCTTTTCCCTCATTGTTCTTAACCGGTGATTTCTCATGGAGATGCTCACGAGCTTCAAGTTCATCATTCGTCATTCTTTTCTTCTCCATTGGATTCAATTCAAGCTTTGTTGATCATATCCCTTTTCCTTGTTTCAAATATTTTCCCATACCGGTGCACCTCATAATCATTCCCCGCTTGCTATTCAATTGTTCCGGAGTGTCCAAGATATCTCGAAGATTCATGTTTCCACTCTGCATTCGTTCAAGCTCTTTCGAGGATGTTATCTCATTCAAGCCATTTAATTCAGCCGGTGCAATCTCTCTTTTCAAGTAATCACTCAACGGTGTTTGTCTTGAGTGGGCCCTAACCCACAGGTCTTTTTCCAGGATCTTACCTGACTCTTCTAATTTTATCGGAGCTATTCTCAAATCTTTCAAAGTTTGACGTAAGAATGAATTATCATCAGTCAAATGCCTTCTCCAAGATCTTTGAAATTCTTTTCACCGTTGGCTCAACCTTCCTATTCGTCATCCCGGAGTATCTCAACAATTCATGGTGGTGTTTCTCGTCGTCATTCTTGGATTTTGAAGACCAAAGAAGAGATTCTCTTAAATCATGCTCCATTCTCTTCAAGATTCATGGTTCTAGCTTGTTGCCATCCTCTCATAATTGTTTTCGATTGTGAGAATTCTTTTCATCCATCCGGAGCATTTCAGGAGTATTTTCAGTTTGATCCTTTGGAGCCCATCATCTCAGAATTATTCATTCCAGCTTTCAGCTCTCGTTCTCCAAATCTTACCGGTGCATCATTCAAGTATTCTCTAATCAATTCGCGATCTCTTCATTTTCTTACATTTTTATTCACCCTTTACTTTGTTTGTTTTCAATTCTTACGGTGGTTTTCTCAAGATTCTCTTCCATGGTGATCATATCAATTCATTCGTTGTTTCAATCCTACCGGTGTTTTGTTAAAGACCTTATCAAGTTATCGATATCTCTCTTAATCCTTTCTACGAGAATAAGTAGTATGCCAAATCCGTTGCTCGTCATCAATTTAATTGGTGAAGGATACGCATAATGTAATTCTTATTCTTGTTTTCTTCCAAGTGTCAAATCCCTTCTTCCGGAGTTTTGTTCATGATGAGTAAATTCTTGGTTCAAGTGCTTCATACTTTCCCGGAGTTCCAAGCTCTCTCAATTATATCATCACAAAGATCCATCTAAATCATTGCAAGGCTTCACATTGTGTTTTCAACTTCGCTTTCTTTTTATCATCCTTTTATTACCGGAGTTCTTCATGGAGGCTCTACATGGTGGTTCATCAAGGATTTCTTTCATTCTTCATCTGTTCTTCAAGATTTCTCTCGAAGTTATGGTCCGCCAAGATACTCTAAAATAAACATGGTGCTCAACACATGTTTTGTTTGGACGAGGTCAAGCATTCCTCATCTTGCATTCCGAAGTGCAGTTCTTCCTATCTTATCTTTTGAGGTGGTGTTATGTCATTCTTGATAATTTCCCTTCGTGTTTCATGATTCACAAGTTGTCAGGAATGACATATTTTAAACCCGTCATTTTCAATTCGTTCATGAGATCCTTTGCAACCCATCAATCTCTTCATTGGAGTATATTGGGTTATATTTCACCTAAAGCTTTCCCTAAGGAATGTTGCTAATTGTGGTGCCTATCAATGACCCAAGTATTCCTTATCCTCCTGGTGAGATAAGTTTCTTGTCTCCTTGTTGACATCAATCCAATCTATTGTTTCTGTTAGTGGCAGAATTTCACCTCATAGTTTTGAGATGCTCTCCATAAGCACACTACAAGCTTTTTTCTTTTTCGTTGTTGGTTTTCCAACAACTCCGTTATAACCTTCTTGGAAGGGTGCTTTCCAAACTCATTTGTGGAAGAAGTTGTCATTTTCTTCTCAATTCTTTCCTTTCCAATGATCCAACTTCTATTCTTTCATCATAGAGGCATTGTGATGTTGCTCTCTTCACCCATCATCCCATTTTTGTCAAGTTCATGTTCAATTCCTTCCATTTACAGCTGGAGTGCTACCCAAATTATATCAGTCTTATTCCTTCTCTACCTTGTTTTAACCGGAGTGTTGTGTCTATCATTCCTCTTCTAACCGGAGTCTCATCCAAGTGCTTTCATTTTGCCAAGCTCATTTCCTTACCTTCCATTTCCAACCGGAGTGTTGTCGTAATTGATCTTTATCGTTCCTTGTACATCATATTTGAACCGGAGTGCTTGCATGTACTTCTTATGCATTGCAATCTTTTTCTTATGTCTTTCAACCTACAATGTTCTAGTAATGTTCCTTGTTCCTCTTTTCTAACGGAGTGTTTTCAACCCTGTTCATCATCGTTGTATTCTTTCTTTCAAGTTTTCTACCTCTCAAGGTTCTTTGGTTTCACTCGTTTGTCAAAGAAGCAACTTAGTTTTACCTTTCCCTCTTACGTTTCTCCCCGGTGCCATCCTAGATCTCGGGATGATATCCTCTTGTAGTGGTGGAGTGTTGTGATGCCCCGAGACTGATGCTCCAGATGCCTTCTGTAACGCCCTCAATGCGGCTATATCTCCCACAAGTCGAAGCACGACTTAGAGGCATAACCGCATTGAAAGCAATGTCGCAAGTGAGGTAATCTTCGCCAACAACCCATGTACATAAATAAAGGGAAAGGTACATAGTTGGCTTACACTCGCCACGTCACACAAATACATAAATAACATTACATTCATCCAAATACACTCAAGGTCCGACTACGGGACCAAAATAAAGATCAACCCCCAAATGCGACAAAGTCCCCGATCGGCCCAACTAGGCACCACTACTGATCATCTGGGAAAGACACGTAGTAACGACGAGAGTCTTCATCGAACTCCCACTTGAGCTCGGTCATATCATCTGGAACGGTATCATCGGTCCCTGCACCTGGTTTTGGAAGTAATCTGTGAGTCACGGGGACTCAGCAATCTCACACCCTCGCGATCAAGACTATTTAAGCTTATAGGTAAGGTAAAGGTATGATGTGGAGCTGCAGCAAGCGACTAGCATATATGGTGGTTAGCATATTCGCAAAAGAGAGCGAGAAGAGAAGGCAAAGCACGGTCAAACAACTATGATCAAGAAGTGATCCTAGAACAACCTATGTCAAGCATTACTCCAACACCGTGTTCACTTCCCGGACTCCGCCGAGAAGAGACCATCACGGTTACACATGCGGTTGGTGCATTTTAATTAAGTTAAGTTTCAGGTTATCTACAATCGGACATTAACAAATTCCCATCTGCCCATAACCGCGGGCACGGCTTTCGAAAGTTCAAATCCCTGCAGGAGTGTCCCAACTTAGCCCATCACAAGCTCTCACGGTCAACGAAGGGTATTCCTTCTCCCAAGACAATTTGATCAGGCTCGGCATCCCGGTTACAAGACATCCTAGACAATGGTAAAACAAGTCCGGCAAGACCACCCGCTATGCCGACAAATCCCGATAGGAGCTGCACATATCTCGTTCTCAGGGCACACCGGATAAGCTAAGCGTATGGGAGCCAACGTAATCCAAGTTGCCAAGGGATGGCCCCGCACGGTGCTCTAGGTTGGACCAACACTTAGAGAAGCACTGGCCCGGGGGGTTTAAAATAAAGATGACCCTTGAGTCCGCGAAACCCAAGGGAAAAAAGGCTAGGTGGAAAATGGTAAAACCAAGGTTGGGGCTTGCTGGAGGAGTTTTATTCAAGGCAAACTGTCAAGGGGTTCCCATTATAACCCAATCATGTAAGGAACGTAAAATCCGGGAACATAACACCGATATGACGGAAACTAGGGTGGCAAGAGTGGAACAAAACACCAGGCATAAGGCCGAGCCTTCCACCCTTTACCAAGTATATAGGTGCATTAAGATAAACAAGATAATATGGTGATATCCCAACAATAAACATGTTCCAACAAGGAATGATCTCCAATCTTCACCTGCAACTAACAACGCTATAAGAGGGGCTCAGCAAAGCGGTAACATAGCCAAACAACGGTTTGCTAGGACATGGTGGGTTAGAGGTTTGACATGGCAATTTGGGAGGCATGATAAGCAAGTGGTAGGTATCGTAGCATAGGCATAGCAAAAGAGCGAGCATCTAGCAAGCAAAGATAGAAGTGATTTCGAGGGTATGGTCATCTTGCCTGCGAAGTTCTCAGAGTTGCCTTGATCCTCGTAAGCGTACTCAACGGGCTCCTTATTCACGAACTCGTCTCCCGGGTCTACCCAAGCAAGAACAACAAGCAAAAAGGAAGACAATCAACCACGTGCAATGCTCAAACAACATGATGCAAACATGGTATGATATGCAGGATGCGAGATGTGATGCATAGGCATGATTTGGAAAGGAATGAATGAACCTGGCCTCAACTTGGAAATCCAAGAGTGCCACTGGAAAGGTGAGGTGATTTCGGTCAAAATCGATATAAAGATCACCGGAATCGGATGCACGGATTGGAAATGGCAAGCAAAACAAATATGGCACCGGTCTGCGATAATCAGCAAGTGACCAACTAAATGCATCAAGATAAATATGCTACAACACTCAAACATAACAACAAAATACATGGTAGGGATCCACTCATGATGATTGACAAAAGATGAACACTGAGCTACGGCTAATTCACTCATTAACAGGTTCAAACAAGCATGGCGAAAGTGCAAAAGACTACAGGTTTCAGACTTAGTGAAATTAACAGCAAGTCAGGAATTTATCAGCAGGAAGCAATGTTTAGAGCACGAAAACTACCTGCTACATGAACGGCAAAGCAAGGTATGGCATGAAGCTACTATAATCATATAACAAAAGTCCCTTAGTGACCATGAGCCAAAAGAGATCATAAAATACAATTGCAAGCATGTGAACATAGCAAAAACATAAACAGATTCAGACTTAGTGAAAAACTGGAGCATGCAAAACAGGTTAACAAGTAGACATGTTTACGAGCTCGATGCACTCACTACAGAGCATGGCATGACAAACTAAGCATACACCCATCAAGAAGACATGGCATAGAAGCTAGACATGGCAAGAACAACAACATAGCATGCACGGATCAACAACAACAAGCTTGGCAAAATTGCTAAATATGTCAACAATCTGCCAGGAACAATTTATAGCAAAAGTAGAGCTCAATTGACTCAAGCTAGGGTGCTCCATAAATGCAAACAAAGACATGGATGGATAGAGCATCACAATATTAACAAAACATCCTTACTGATCATCCCCAAAAGAGGCACGGATCACTAGGACATAACATGAACATATGGCATAAAAACAATAACAGGACAAGGACTTAGTGAAATTCTAAGTCCCTGAAATCAGCATCGTCGAGTAAGCTACTTAGCATGCTTGTGCTAGTCACCACAAAGATCACAAAAATACATGGCATACACCCCTGTAAAGATGGCATGGCATTCTACAAAACACATGCAGAGCTCAGGATCATAGCATGCACACATTAATCATGGCAAAAATGACAAAAGGCCATTTGCTGAAACAGATCTGAAATATTCCTCACATAGCCCTCTTCCAACAGCATTTCGGGCATCAAGATGAGCTCAAATGAAAATGATGCAATGAGACGAAATGATGTACTCATCGAGACGAACATTTTGATATGCTACACGCATGAATCGGAGCTACGGATGCAGAGTTATGGCATGTCAAAGTATGCAAAAAATATTAGGGTTTCGGGAGGAAAAAGTCAACCGAGGGGATTTTGGATCTGAGATCCAGATCGCACGCGTCCCAAGGTCGCCAAAGCTGTTCACCGGAGAAGAGGCCGAGGTCGCCGGAGGTGCTGCCGGGGTCGAGGGAGGTCGGAGATGGTGAGGAGAGGCGGCGCCGGAGAGGAGTGGAGGCGGCGGCGGCCTGGCGCGGTCGCCGGCGACAAGGACGGCGTGGGGCGCGGTC
>NC_041386.1:470188632-470244178 GCF_002162155.2 Triticum dicoccoides
TGAAGCTCGCCGGCGGCGATGGTGCGGCGGCCAGAGACAGAGCGGCTCGGGCGGCGCGTGGGGAGGACGAGGGCGCGGGGCGGCGGAGCGAAATCGGGCCTCGGGGGCTGGCGCTGGGCCATGCGGGCCTCGGCGGCGGCGGGTGGCGGGGAGCCACGTGGCGGCCCTAGTTTGTTGCGGGTGATGGCGGGGAGATGTCCAGCGCGGGCCGGACACGTCCGGTGCACGGAGGAGCGGATAGCTAGGGTTTCGGGGGAAGAAGACCCGAAAATCTCGTGGAGAGGTCTATTTATAGGGGTAGGAGGAGCTAGGACGCTCCAAATGAGGTGCGGTTTGCGGCCACGCGATCGTGATCGAACGCTCTAGATGATGGGAAAGGTTTAGGTGGGTTTTGGGCCACTTTGGAAGGGTGTTGGGCTGCAACACACGAGGCCTTTTCGGTCCATCGGTTAACCGTTGGAGTATCAAACGAAGTCCAAATGGCACGAAACTTGACAGGCGGTCTACCGGTAGTAAACCAAGATCGCTTGGTAAGTCTCGGTCCAATCCGAGAATGTTTAACCCCCACACACAAAAAGAGGTAGAAAGGACCACCAGAGGACATAGGAGCGCCGGAATGCAAAACGGACAACGGGGAAGATGCTTGGATGCATGAGACGAACATGTATGCAAATGCAATGCACATGATGACATGATATGAGATGCATGACAAAGACAACAACACACGGAGACAAAAACCCGACAACGATGAAATGAAATAACTTAGTGCCGGAAACGGCAAGAGTAGGAGTACAAATAAGGTAAATTACATCCGGGGTGTTACACCTTCCATGTCTTGCGTGTCAGCTGTGTTATTTATTTGTTTGTTTGCATTCATCATGTCATCATTTGCACTGCATCGGCACTCGTTGTCGTCTTTGTTTCTAAAATTTGCATCAGTCCCGGTCTCTTAGTTCCTTCCGTTGTCCGTTCTGAGACCAGGCACACTTGCACGCGCCCGCGGCACGTCCGAAATAGTATTTTATAAGTGGCCGAAAAATGTTCTCGGAATGGGTTGAAACTTGGCATGCGGTGTTTTTTTGTTGTTAGTAGGCCGCCTGCCAAGTTTCATCGCATTCGGAGTCCGTTTGACGCCCCAACGTTAAACTATAGCGGCATTATAGTCGGGAACACGTCGGACGTTTTCGGTCTCCGAAAACCTTGCCGGGCTGCACTTCTCTTCTATCCTCTCAGCCCATGGCCTTCTACATAGTCCACCTAGGCCCAGCCTACCCCTCTTTGCGCAGTGCTTGTACCCCTCTCGCGCTTCCGAAACTCCCCCGAACCCGACCCGGACAATCGTCACCGTTGGATCCGGATCATCCCCAAACGTCTATAAAACATCGCTGTTTCCTTGTTTGGACTCCCTAACCCATTCATCTCCGACCATCCGGTTTTGATCGGATGATCCAAAATACTCCCTCCTATCTATATTCTGGTATATATAGTAGATAAACTCCTAACCCTAAATTTTAGGGACAATGTCCCATCCATCTCCTCAACCGCCGCCGCCACTCTCTCCCTTGGGATCCTCCCAGATCCCCTCCTCATCTCCTCCCACACCAACCACAGCTCCACCTCGTCTTCAGCGCCGGACCAACCAGCATCGCCGCTACCAACAGCCACTGGATCGATCCAGCGGCCAGGGAACAGTGACCCCGCGTCGCCCCGTCACGCCAGCTCTCCCTTCCTTCTTCCCGTTTCTTCCTTCTCCTCTCACATCTGGCTCCCTCTCTCTTTTTCCCTCGCAGGAGCCCATGGCGAACCCGACCGAGCCCCTCACATGGCGCCCTCGCGCCTGAGCTTTTCTTCAGCCCCGCGTCACCGGAGTCAAGCCACCGGCCGCCCAAGCCTCGTCACCATGGATCCGCCTGCTCCAGGAGCTCTGCCTCGCCCCGGAGTGACCCAGTCGAGCGCCACCTCCATTGACCCGCGCGAACCCAGGCACCCTCCTCCAGTTCGTCGCCGGGGACGCCAGCGCCGAGTCCTGCTCTCCTCGCCTCCGCCCGGGTTCCCTCTCCGCCAAGCTCCGCCATCGCCCCGTTACCCTGATTTTCGCCGGAGATCATTGTCGTGAGACCTTCTTCGAGCCATGGCGCGCCAAGGTCTTCATCTCCCCCTTGCAGTCGCGCCTTGCTCCAACCCTCGCGAGATCTGGCAAGTACGGCTCTTCCCCGACCCATTCAGGCCAGTCCGGGCCCTTTCCCTCGAAGGATCCGGCTGATCTCCCCGCGTCCCGCCGGCTGCTGCCTCCTCTGCATCATACCGGCGCGCCATCTCCTGTGCTTCAGGACGAGCAGCGCTCCACAGCGCTCGGCCGCGCTTTGACCATGCCCTGCCTTGCTTCGATCTGCCTGTGTGGCCCAGCGCCAAGGGCCGGCACCCTGGAGCCCAATGTGAGGAAGCCCATCTCATGTTTGCTCCTGTGCAGCCCAGTTCGGGCCAGTTTCGGCTCGACTCATGTTTTTTCCCGTGGAGTGTTTTATCTATTTATCCAGTAGTTTGGCAGTTTTGCAGAAAACCCCCTAAGCTCCATGCATATCGTAACTCTCAAACCATGCATCACATGTAAATATTTTATATATGAAACATGACTAGAATTTCATCTAGTTTCATAATTTCCTACTTTCATGCATGTTTAAAATTTTTTAAATGTTGTTTGATTAAATTTGCCCAAATAACATGCTAAAATGGTTTAATTCATAACTAAATAATCGTAGCTCCAAACTTAACAAATTTTATATGTAAATGGGGTAGAAAAATGCCTAGTTTAACATGGTCTACTTGCTTTGCATGTTTAATAACTCTAAAATTGTGTTTAGGGCAGAACAATACCAAATCTAATATATGCTCATGAGGATTTTCTGGACTTGTTTGCTTGTTGTTCCGGCCTCATTTAAACTTGACTAGATAGTTAGTTTACTTATGCCTCACCTCTTGCCATGTTAATCAACATTTAATATTATTGGGTACATAAACGAGATCAAAGTAAATAACTTGAATGTGGTGTTCCGTCAATATGCAACTCGTTGCATATCGAACTCCATTTAACTTGTAGCTTTGCTTGTGCACTTTGCCATGCCATTCCTCATTAAACCGGACATGCATCATACTTGGTTGTGCATCATGCCATGATTATGTGATGGTTGTTTACTTTGTTGTTTGCTTATTTCCGAGTTGCCTGTCTTGTTAGCTTCGGTTCCGTTTTGGAGTTGTGAGGATTCATTCGACTTCGTCCGATTGTCGTCTTCATGGACTCGTTCTTCTTCCTTGCGGGATCTCAGGCAAGATGATCATACCCTCGAAATCACTTCTATCTTTGCTTGCTAGTTCCTCGTTCTTTTGCTATGCTGCGATACCTACCACTTGCTATATCATGCCTCCCATATTGCCATGTCAAGCCTCTAACCCACCTTGTCCTAGCAAACCGTTGTTTGGCTATGTTACCGCTTTGCTCAGCCCCCTCTTATAGCATTGCTAGTTGCAGGTGAAGATGAAGTTTGTTCCATGTTGGAACATGGATATTGTTGGGATATCACAATATCTCTTATTTAATTAATGCATCTATATACTTGGTAAAGGGTGGAAGGCTCGGCCTTATGCCTGGTGTTTTGTTCCACTCTTGCCGCCCTAGTTTCCGTCATACCGGTATTATGTTCCTTGATTTTGCGTTCCTTACACGGTTGGGTGTTATGGGAACCCCTTGACAGTTCGCTTTGAATAAAACTCCTCCAACAAGGCCCAACCTTGCTTTTACATTTGCCTCACCTAGCCTTTTTCCCTTGGGTTTCCGGAGCCCGAGGGTCATCTTTATTTTAACCCCCTCGGGCCAGTGCTTCTCTAAGTGTTGGTCCAACCTGAGCGATGTCCGGCGCCCCCTGGGCAACCAGGGTCTATGCCAACCCGACGTCTGGCTCATCCGGTGTGCCTTGAGAACGAGATATGTGCAGCTCCTATCGGGATTTGTCGGCACATCCGGGCGGCTTTGCTCGTCTTGTTTTACCATTGTCGAAATGTCTTGTAACCGGGATTCCGAGTCTGATCGGGTCTTCCTGGGAGAAGGGATATCCTTCGTTAACCGTGAGAGCTTGTGATGGGCTAAGTTGGGACACCCCTACAGGGTTTTGAACTTTCGAAAGTCATGCCCGCGGTTATGGGCAGATGGGAATTTATTAATATCCGGTTGTAGAGAACTTGACACTTAACTTAATTAAAATGCATCAACCGCGTGTGTAGCCGTGATGGTCTCTTTCCGGCGGAGCCGGGAAGTGAACACGGTTCTTGTGTTATGCTTGAACGTAAGTAGTTTCAGGATCACTTCTTGATCACTTCTAGTTCACGATCGTTGCATTGCTTCTCTTCTCGCTCTTATTTGCGTTTGTTAGCCACCATATATGCTAGTGCTTGCTGCAGCTCCACCTCACTATCCTTTTCTACCCATAAGATTAAATAGTCTTGATCTCGCGGGTGTGAGATTGCTGAGTCCTCGTGACTCACAAATACTTTCAAACAGTTGCAGGTGCCGATGATACCAGTGCAGGTGACGCAACCCAGCTCAAGTGGGAGCTCGATGAAGTTCATGTTCGTTGTGTTGTTTCGTTTCCAGTTGATCAGTAGTGGAGCCCAGTCGGGGCGATCAGGGATCTAGCATTAGGGGTTGTCTTTCTTTATTTGGTTGCGTAGTCGGACCTTGATTGTATTCTGGATGATGTAATGCTATATTCATGTATTGTGTGAAGTGGCGATTGTAAGCCAACTCTTTATCCCTTTCATATTCAGTACATGGGATGTGTAAAGATTACCCCTCTTGCAACATTCCTACTATGCAGTTATGCCTCTAAGTCATGCTCCGACACGTGGGAGATATAGCTGCATCGTGGGTGTTACAGAACCTCTCCCATTGCAAGAAAAACTAATCTAGTTGGCCAAATCAAACCCATAGTTCGAAGAGAAATACAAAGATATCTTAATCATTCATAAAAGAGTTTCGAGAAGACTCAAATAATATTCATAGATAATCTGATCATAAATCCACAATTCATCGGATATCAACAAACGCACTGCAAAAGAATATTACATCGGATAGAACTCCAAGAACATCGAGGAGAAAATTGTATTGAATATCAAAGAGAGAGAATAAGCCATCTAGCTACTAGCTATGGACCCTTAGGTCTGTGGTAAACTACTCACACTTCATCGGAAGGGCGGCAAGGTTGATGTAGAGGCCCTCTGTGATCGAATCCCCCTCCGGTAGAGTTCCGGAAAAGGCCCCAAGATGGGATCTCACGGAAACAGAGCCTTGCGGCGGAGGAAATGTATTTTGGTGGACACTTTTGATGTTTGGGGAATA
Organism: Triticum dicoccoides; assembly: GCF_002162155.2. Taxonomy (NCBI): domain Eukaryota; kingdom Viridiplantae; phylum Streptophyta; class Magnoliopsida; order Poales; family Poaceae; genus Triticum; species Triticum dicoccoides. The sequence continues at coordinate 470,194,022 of NC_041386.1, forward strand.
TTTGAGAATATATAGAGGTGGAACTAGGGTTAGGGGACTCCCGAGGGGCCCAAAAGCCAGGGGCGCGCGCCCTAGAGGCTTGTGGCCTCCTCGAGACTCTTCTGGCCCTCTCTCCAAGCCATGTAGGTGTCTTCGTCCAAGAAAAATTATTGCAAAGTTTTATTCTGTTTGGACTCCGTTTGATATTCATCTTTTGTAAAAGTAAAAAACAAGGAAAAAAACATAAATTGGCACTAGGCTCTAGGTTAATAGGTTAGTCTCAAAAATAATATAAAATAGCATATTAATGCATACAAAACATCCAAAATAGATAATATAATAGCATGGAACAATCAAAAATTATAAATACATTGGAGACGTATCAAGTAGAATTTGGTCGGCCAAAAGCAGGTCGGTCACTATACCGAGTCCATGGGCCAGCTCAGGTCTTAGATACAGAATGTATGTTATACTAGAAACTCAGAGATGACCTATCACTGCATCTCATAATTGGGTCTGTCTGACTCGAACCTTATCTGGCCTTGGATCCGAGTACGTCAAATCCGACTCCAGATCTTTCTGAGTCCATATTATCTGGCTAGCATCCAATGTTACATGGCCAGTGAGTCCGAGCCATCCACCATGTCATATGCTAGTCTCGTCGGTTGAGATTCCACACAACCCTTTTGACTAGGGACCATTTAGGACACTTGTCATACAGTGCATAGTCTCACAAACAAAGCCATGTACTTGTTGATGCACATCATTGATAATGTCTAAGGACTATGTTGATTATCATCATACATGATTGCCTCTAGGGCATATCTCCAATAGAGTAGTGGTTTTCTTTTTCCCCATTCTATAAGCAAAGGCCTTGGTTTCTATATGAAATCGGAGAGGACAGCCTCTCTTTTGCTCATTTTTTTGTATTTCGATTGATGTGTGGCATCGAGGCCAAAACATCAACAAGTTGAGTACAAAACTTAGACAACTATGGTAGACACACTACAATAGATGAAATTAGCACTATGACTAAGTCGACTTCTTTCGCAACAACACCTTCGAACAGGGATATCCACCTTCACGTCGTCGTCGCCATGTCAAGCCGGAAACGACAAGAACAAGGATTTTCATCCTAGTTGCCGAGATAAAAACAAATGAAGGCCAGTACAACAACAAGTAGACAATGCCTTTAATAAAGTAATGACGGAAGTTTGTCGTTGTTCAACACGACCAATCCAGGCCAAGACAAGAGTTTTCGCATCGAATAAAAAGCAATACTCCAATCACCATCTTGAAAACGAATCTTCCATCAGTCGCGTCAGTCAGTACTCCATGGTAGATCAACGTGGACCTAGCAAATTTGTGAGACGCCATCCCACATTAAGCCATCACGATAGTCTTGGCTGAGTAATACTACTATTTTTTCAGAAAAGGTAATATTACAGTTTTCCGATTCCTACGATGTGAAGAAACAACCATTATCGTGGCATTGTTGCTATCCAACCCCAACACTGGGAGGGCCAAATCATGCATCGATGGAGCTCAGTCCTGTAGAAGTATCTACAACCAGACCACCCAAATTCTTACCATATGTTCGGGAGGACAACCCTATCAGTGCCTGGAGAGAGAAGAAAAAAAGCCACCTAATCGGACCCCCCCCCCCCCTTCCCATGTCATCATATGACCAGGTTGTCCGCAAATTCTCATATCCACACCAAATGTGTGGAGGATATTGGGATATCCGGCAGCCCTCCACGTAGGATGTGGCTCACGCCGAACCACATTTTCTTTTTCTTTATTTTTTCTTTTCCCTCTCTCTATCCCTACCAATCACAAGAATTTGATCGGATAATTTAGAAACATGGTTGTCTGCATGCATAAATAGAAATTCAAGACGGACATGCTCGGTCAGTAATCGGGCGTGCCTGTGGACGTTTGAGGATCGGTATTAGACAATCGTGGTTGTAGATGTTGCAATCAAACTAGAGAGGAAACATGTAGTACAAGGTGGCATAAATGTCAAGCTCGATGCCCCTAAAAAAAATGTCAATCTCGATGATAGCCTCGTCTTGGGCAGAATGCCGAGCATTCCGGCAAGACAAGCAGTACAAGTCGAGGCTCGGGACTATACTACTACAAGCAGACCCGTTGGCACTCCATTCCGGTGGCAGACTGATCAGCGCGACACACCAGCTAAAGCTAGTACTTGGACCTAATGAAAAGCTGGACCAGGCTGGATCAGTCGTTCACTGTTTTGGGGACACGTACATCTGAATGATTTATGTGCAAGTTTAGTGGAAGGAAGCATATAAAGTGGACGAACAGTTTAGCTAAGTCGAATCAAGATACGATCAAATTTTGCACTGTGTCACCAGCTGGTCCGTAGCTATTCACGATAATACGATATGCATGTACTCCCTCCATAAATTAATATAAGAGCATTTAGATGTTCTAAATGCTCTTGTATTAATTTATGGAGGGAGTGTATATATATCCTTGAAACCTACACATGTGCCGACGTACATCTGAACGCGCTATATATCTTGTGATCGCCTGGCTATTGCCGACAAATTACAATATGTCAAGCCCGGCGTGCATGCACCACAAGGTCCCATGCATGCATGCATGGAAACAACCATAGAGCGCCACGAGGTCATCGTTCAAGCTGTGACACACATCGACAAAGAAAGGGAGAGTGAAGAAAGAAACAAGCAAGGAAGTGTATTTTTTGGAACATTATGGCAGAGGGCGGCACTTCAGACCTTGCATGTATATATTCATTCATCATGACCATATTATTGCCTGCCCATATCCAGCCATGCACCTCCATCGCTGTCTCTGTTTGATCTAGCCAGGGTTCCTATTTCCTAGTAAAACGTGTTGGACACGGACACATGCATGCATGCATGAATATCTGTAGCGATCGATCGACGAGCGAGGCCAGCTGTTGCTTCTGCACACCCGTTATCCTTGTATATGCTTCCCCGTTGCCACAAATAACTTGAGCCCGCGCGCGCATGTCGCATGCCCCATGCGTGCATGTGACACAACTGGGTGCTCCATATCGATATTGAGATATAGTAGATAGATTAGACAATCTGGCCTAAGATCGAGATGCATTGTTTAGTTCCGTTGTTGTTTTCTATTGATTGTCAGGACGTATGGTATGTGTGCCTCTCTGCATGCAAACAAGATACACCGACCTCGAGACATGTGCATTATGTCTGTGATGCAGATGCGTGCGAATTAGTTAAAACCAATCTCCACTGGTACTAGTACTAGTACTACGTGTTTTGGCTGCTGGCTATAGCTGCTGTGTTACTGTAGGACTGTGCATCTGTATGGAGAGCTTTGCTTTTTGCGGAATCTGCGGTATTGGGAGCTTAGCTCACAAATCATAAATAAATCTATGTTACATTTTTTATTCAGCATTTTTGGTGCTGCTAAATGTGCAGCCGCACATGGCTCCGCCACGCCACGAGCTTGATCCAGCTTGTGCGTCATTGGATGTGCCTTCCATTCGGGCGCAAATCTACGTTACATCGTTGGAGTATATATATTTTTTAGGACAACTTTGCCCATGGGTTGCAACGGAAGTATGTAGTCCATAGCCCATAATCACATTCCATGTTAGTGTGATTATTTAAATAATTGTTTATCAAATCATGCCAGTGATTTATCTACCAACATAAATTCTAAGAATTTATTTGGTAATCAATTATCTAGTAAGAACTTATTGGTTGACAAAGAAAACATAATTTTACTTGGTTAGTTAATAAAAGACGAGAAGGAAGGGGAGACATTGGACGAGGTGGACGATAGAACCTTACGTTCTTTTTAAGCAGGAGAGAGGAGAGATTCTGGTACTCCTCGTATTCTGTGTCATATTTTGATCATGAATTTAACTAACAAAATGTAAGCTATATGTAACAAAAATAGTATCATTGGAAAGTACATTTAAATACGAATTTGATAGCATATTTTTTACATGCATTAAATTTTTGCTAGTAATCTATGATCAAAATTTGGCAACAAAATGGAAAGAAGACCAATAAACTAGGACGGAGGTGGTAGTACTTTTAGAAAAACTTCTATGCTAGTAGTAGATGAGAGCTGAGGCCGAGGCGCCCATCCCAGTAGCAGCCTTCACAAACGCCTATGAGATGTGACTTTCGCTCGCCTACAAAGGGCAGCCAACGGGCCAGACAGTACGGATGTACACCTTCGATTTTAGGTTTCCTTCTTCGGTTCTCTTTGTTTTTTGCATTTCTTCACCGGGTTTTTTTATTTTCCTTTAATTTTCCTTTTGTATGTTTCTTAACCAGTTTATGCATTTTTTGTAACTTTTCCTTTTTTTGGCATTTCTTCTTAAGATTTCTTCGGGTTTCCCCTTTTTGTTTTATTCATTTACCTTTGTTCAATACATGTCTATTTTTTTCAAAACACATAGTACAATTTGTATATACATGCGGACATTTTATACACATGGTGAACATTTTTCAAATACATGTTTCAAACATTTTTTGATACATGTCAAAATATTTTTCAAATATATATATATATATATATATATATATATATATATATATATATATATATATATATATATATTGATTTTTTTGTTAAAAATTGGCATGATCTTTTTTGTTAAACCACATGAACATTTTCTATATTGTATAAACATTCTCTTGAAATGTCACGAACATTTTTTAAAACACTAGAATATTTCTTTGAAAGGCCACATACATTTCGTTGAACGTACGAAAAATATGTACTATGCAAACCGTTTCCTACTTTCCATAATTTATTCTCAAGAGTGTCATGTACATATTTTTGAAATACATGAAGTTTGTTAAAATGTCACATACATTTTTTTAAAGGTATGAAACTTTTTGGCAGATGCAAATATATATTTTCATTGTACGCACATTTTTTTAAATACAAAACAATTTTAAACGTGGAAACATTTTTCAAATTGTCAAGGATTTTTTTGCTACAAACAGTTTTTAAAATTGCGCAATATTTTTTTAACATTGCGTTTAAATTTTTTGGAGAGTGTGGGGAACATTTGTAAAATTTAAATAAATTTCTTCTAATTTTAGATATATCAATAAAATTAGTTAAATAAAAAAATAAAAAAGTAGAAGAAAAAACATGTGCTTGTTGTGAGGGGGGAAATGTCGGCGAGAGCTGTCTCTCTCATTAAGCGAGACAGTAGCAGCTCTACCTGGGACCTCCTATACGCCGCAACAACAACAACAACAACAACAACAACAACAACAACAACAACAACAACAACAAAGCCTTTAGTCCCAAACAAGTTGGGGTAGACTAGAGGTGAAACCCATAAGATCTCGCAACCAACTCATAGTTCTGGCACATGGATAGCAAGCTTCCACGCACCCCTGTCCATAGCTAGCTCTTTGGTGATACTCCAATCCTTCTGGTCTCTCTTAATGGACTCCTTCCATGTCAAATTCGGTCTACCCCGCCCTCTCTTGATATTCTCTGCACGCTTTAGCCGTCCATATGCACCGGAGCTTCTGGAGGCCTGCGCTGGATATGCCCAAACCATCTCAGACGATGTTGGACAAGTTTCTTTTCAATTGGTGCTACCCCAACTCTATCTCGTATATCATCATTCCGGACTCGATCCTTCCTCGTGTGGCCACACATCCATCTCAACATACGCATCTCCGTCACACCTAACTGTTAAACATGTCGCCTTTTAGTCGGCCAACATTCAGCGCCATACAACATTGCGGGTCGAACCACCGTCCTGTAGAACTTGCCTTTTAGCTTTTGTGGCACTCTCTTGTCACAGAGAATGCCAGAAGCTTGGCGCCACTTTATCCATCTGGCTTTGATTCGATGGTTCACATCTTCATCAATACCCCCATCCTCCTGCAGCATTGACCCCAAATACCGAAAGGTGTCCTTCTGAGGTACCACCTGGCCATCAAGGCTAACCTCCTCCTCACACCTAGTAGTACTGAAACCGCACATCATGTACTCGGTTTTAGTTCTACTAAGCCTAAACCCTTTCGATTCCAAGGTTTGTCTCCATAACTCTAACTTCTTATTTACCCCCGTCCGACTATCATCAACTAGCACCACATCATCCACAAAGAGCATACACCATGGGATATCTCCTTGTATATCCCTTGTGACCACATCCATCACCAATGCAAAAAGATAAGGGCTCAAAGCTGACCCCTGATGCAGTCCTATCTTAATCGGGAAGTCATCAGTGTCGACATCACTTATTCGAACACTTGTCACAACATTATCGTACATGTCCTTGATGAGGGTAATGTACTTTGCTGGGACTTTGTATTTCTCCAAGGCCCACCACATGACATTCCGCGGTATCTTATCATAGGCCTTCTCCAAGTCAATGAACACCATATGCAAGTCCTTTTTCTCCCTATATCTCTTCATAAGTTGTCGTACCAAGAAAATGGCTTCCATGGTCGACCTCCCAGGCATGAAACCAAACTAATTTTTGGTCACGCTTGTCATTCTTCTTAAGCGGTGCTCAATGACTCTCTCCCATAGCTTCATTGTATGGATCATCAGCTTAATTCCACGGTAATTAGTACAACTCTGAACATCCCCCTTGTTCTTGAAGATTGGTACTAATATACTCCGTCTCCATTCTTCTGGCATCTTGTTTGCCCGAAAAATGAGGTTGAAAAGCTTGGTTAGCCATACTATCGCTATGTCCCCGAGACCTTTCCACACCTCAATGGGGATACAATCAGGGCCCATCGCCTTGCCTCCTTTCATCCTTTTTAAAGCCTCCTTGACCTCAGACTCCTGGATTCGCCGCACAAAACGCATGCTGGTCTCATCAAAGGAGTCGTCCAGTCCAATGGTAGAACTCTCATTCTCCCCGTTGAACAGCTTGTCGAAGTACTCCCGACATCTATGCTTAATCTCCTCGTCCTTCACCAAGAGTTGGCCTGCTCCGTCCTTGATGCATTTGACTTGGCCAATATCCCTCGTCTTCCTCTCTCGGATCTTGGCCATCTTATAGATGTCCCTTTCACCTTCCTTCGTGCCTAACCGTTGGTAGAGGTCCTCATATGCCCGACCCCTTGCTTCACCAACAGATCGCTTTGCGGCCTTCTTCGCCATCTTGTACTTCTCTATGTTGTCTACACTCCTATCCAGGTATAGGCGTTTGAAGCAATCTTTCTTCTCTTTAATCGCCTTCTGGACATCATCATTCCACCACCAGGTATCCTTATCTTCGCTTCTCCTTCCCCTGGACACTCCAAGCTCCTCCGAGGCCACCTTATGAATGCAAGTCGCCATCTTCGTCCACACATTGTTCGCATCTCATCCTTCCTCCCAAGGGCCCTCCTTAATGACCCTCTCCTTGAACGCTAGAGCTACCTCCCCCTTGAGCTTCCACCACTTCGTTCTAGCGACTTTGGCATGCTTATCCCGCTGGACATGAATCCAAAAGCGGAAGTCAACAACCACCAGCTTATGCTGGGGTACAACACTCTTTCCAGGTATCACCTTATAGTCTAGGCACGCACGCCTATCTTCTCTTCTCGAGAGGATGAAATCAATCTGGCTAGAGTGTTGGCCACTAGAAAAGTCACCAGATGTGATTCTCTCTTTCTAAAGAGGGTGTTAGCTACAATCATGTTGTAGGCTAGAGCAAAGCTTAAGACATCTTCTCCTTCTTGATTCCTGATGCCATAGCCAAAGCCCCCATGCGCCCCTTCAAAACCTGTGTTAGATGTACCCACGTGGCCATTGAGGTCTCCTCCTATGAAGAGCTTCTCACCAATCGATACACTCCTAACCATGTCTTCCAGGCCTTCCCAGAAGTCCCTCTTGGTGTTCTCATTGTGGCCTAATTGCGGGGCATACGCGCTGATAACATTGAGAACCAAGTCCTCAACTACCAGCTTGACCAGGATAATCCGGTCCCCACGTCTCTTGACGTCTACCACTCCATACTTGAGGCTCTTGTTGATCAAGATGCCTACGCCATTTCTGTTTGCAGCCGTCCCTGTGTACCACAGCTTGAAGCCGGTATCCTCCACCTCCTTCGCCTTCTGTCCTCTCCATTTGGTTTCTTGGACGCAAAGGATATCAACACCTCTCCTCACCGCTGCATCAAGTAGCTCCCGAAGCTTCCCTGTCAAAGACCCTACGTTCCAGCTATCTAAGCGAATCCTCCTAGGCTCAGCTAGCTTCCTTACCCTTCGCACTCGTCGAGTCAAATGCGAAGACCCTTGCCCATTTTCCACTACATCCGGGCACCGACGTAGCGCGCCACTAAGGATGCGACGACCCGATCCTCGCTCACTTGCCATCGTATCCGGATCAAGATACAGTGCGCCACCTTGGGGGTGACGGCCCGGCCCTTGCCCATTTTCCACCACACCCGGGTTTTGATGTAGCGCATCGCTGAGAGGGTTACGCCCCAACGAAAATCTTTTGGGTTTCATCTACATAAGAGTGGCTGAGTTTTTACGTTGGCTCGCAAAGCCTATCACAACCCTTCTCCTTTACCCGGGCTTGGGACCGGCTATGTTGAGACAACATAGGCGGAGTTACCTCCTATACGCCACACACTGCGGCAAATTGTCGTCGCTTCGCACAGGCGGCCTCCGGCTGGGCCGGCCCAGTACCACCAGCGGACTTGTACTGTAGCTCCAAAAAAACCAACTTTGTGGGGAATCGAACCAGGTATCTCGTGCTACAGAGTAGGATCTGCGACCAGCTGAGCTGGCAAGCTTTATTTAGGTAGCAGCGTCAACCTTTAAGAACTAACACACAGGGCAGATTCGAATAATTTTCAGAATTTCGGAGCAGAAATCATTGTGAACTTTTCTTGAAAGGACACAACCAATTTTTTCAATAAGCGAACATTTTTGATTTTTTTAAATGATCGGCTTTGAAAAAAGATAAAATAACCTTGAAAAGGACAAAATAAAAAAGTAATAGAAAACGAAAAAAGCAAAACAAAAGAAAAGGAGGATAAAAATAGAAATAAAAAATAAAAGAAAACAGAAAAACCATTCAAAACAAAAAAAACCCGGTTCAGGGAACCTTCTAGAAGGTTCCCAAAATCGGCTGGCTGTTGCGATTGTACGCTCAATAACTGGGCCGGCCCATCGCGTCGCTGCTCGGTCGCTCGGCGGCAGTTTGACGTAAGGTGCGTTAAATAGGATTTCACACTCTACCTAAAGGTTTCTCCTACCGCCCACATCGTATTGGGCCGGCCCACTCGTGCGAGTATAGCTAGTAATTAATAAATAAAATAAAAGTAGAGGATAAAACATGTGCTTGCTGTGAGGGGGGTGGTGGTGGTGGGTGGGGGGGGGATCCCCACGACCGCTATGTTCTGTAGGAGCTCTCACTGAAGTTTTTTCCTCCCCCCATGTCGTATTGGGCCGACCCATTTGCACGAACATAGCCGGTAAACATACTGGTGAAAAGAAAAGGGGGAGAAAGAGGGATCGATCCCTGGCTGGCTTCAGTGAGATCGCGAGCGTGTCGTACTAGATTCAATTGAAGCCGTTTTTTTATCTTTCCTCTCTTTTTTCGTTTTCTTTTGTTTCTTATCTTTTTCTTCTCCACTTTTTTCATTATTTACATCTTTTTTACATTTTGTTTCTTCGGATTTTTGCCTTTTCTCTTATTTATTTTATTTATTTATTCGGTTTGTGTTCTTTTGATTATTATTCTACATTTTATGTATATGGCGACAAACATTTATCAAATACAGTTCTACATTTTTCCAATACAAATTAAATAATTTTGTAACACATCATAAACATTCTTCAAATGCTTAATTAACATTATTCAAAAATAATAATCAACATTTTTCCCATACATTTTGAACATTTCTGAATGATTGATTAACAGTTTTCAAATAAAAAGATTTATATTTTCTTAATACATGGTCAACATTTTCTTATATATATTTAATATTTTCTAAACGCTTAATTGACATTTTTCAAACACTTATTCAATTTTGTTTAAATGTTGGTTAACATTTTTATATAGATGATCAAAATTTTCATCATTTTTTAATACATGGTCAACAGTTTTTCAATGCACATTTAACATTTTCCAAATGCTTGATCAACTTTCTCAAATACTTTTTCAACCATTTTTCAAATGCCCCACGACCGCTATGTTCTGTAGGAGCTCTCACTGAAGTTTTTTCCTCCCCCCACGTCGTATTGGGCCGACCCATTTGCACGAACATAGCCAGTAAACATACCGGTGAAAAGAAAAGGGGGAGAAAGAGGGATCGATCCCTAGCTTCAGTGAGATCGCGAGCGTGTCGTACTAGATTCAATTGAAGCCATTTTTATCTTTCCTCTCTTTTTTCGTTTTCTTTTGTTTCTTATCTTTTTCTTCTCCACTTTTTACATTATTTACATTCTTTTTACATTTTGTTTCTTCCGATTTTTGCCTTTTCCCTTATTTTATTTATTTATTTATTCGGTTTTTGTTCTTTTGATTATTATTCTACATTTTATGTATATGGCAACAAACATTTATCAAATACAGTTCTACATTTTTCCAATAAAATTAAATAATTTTGTAACACATCATAAACATTCTTCAAATGCTTGATTAACATTATTCAAAAATAATAATCAACATTTTTTCCATACATTTTGAAAATTTCTGAATGATTGATTAACAGTTTTCAAATAAAAAGATTTATATTTTCTTAATACATGGTCAACATTTTCTTATATACATTTAATATTTTCTAAATGCTTAATTGACATTTTTCAAACACTTATTCATTTTTTTAAATGTTGGTTAACATTTTTATATAGATGATCAAAATTTCCATCATTTTTTAATACATGGTCAACAGTTTTTCAATACACATTTAACATTTTCCAAATGCTTGATCAACTTTCTCAAATACTTGTTCAACCATTTTTCAAATGCTTGGTTAAAGAATTTATATACATGATCGAAACATTTCACCATTTTTTGGTACATGGTCAAAATTTCGTCATTTATAGACATTTAACATTTTTCAAATACTTGTTTAACATTTTTTTCAAAATTCTTGAATAACAATTTTATATACAAGATAAAAAAATCATCATTTTTTAATACATGATAAAAAAATTGTATAGACATTCAGCATTTTTCTGAATGCTTTATTTAAAAGTTTCAAGTACTTGTTCAATATTTTATTTAAATACTTGTTCAACATTTTCAAATATTTATTATGTATTTTCTTAAATGTATCCTCCCGCGCTCGTGGGCCTCTCGTACTCATTTTGCTTGTTGAACAATGGCGATTACCTATTTGACGGATTTTGTATCGAATTGTCAGGATTGACTATGTCCTGGCTTCAGCGAGTCCAAAGGGCAAAAGATATGGGCCCGCCCACGAGCGCGGGAGGCCACAGCCTCTTTTTTCTGTTTTGATTACGTTTTCTGTTTTCTTTTTTACTTTTATTTATACTGTGAAATATTCTAAATACATATATTAAAAAACTCTTCAGAAAATATTTTCAATTTTTTTTATCATGCATATAAAAATGTTGAACAAGTATTTGAGAAATGATGAACAAGTATTTGAAGAAAATGTTGAACCAGTATTTTTAAAATGTTGAACAAGTATTTGAAATATTGTTGAACAAGTATTTAAAATAAATGTTAATCATGTATATAAAAATGTTGAACAAGTATTTGAAAAAAAATGTTGAGCAAGTATTTGAAAAACATAGAATAACCATTTGAAAATTTGAGACCATGTATATAAAATGTAGTATAGAATGTTGAACATGTATATAAAATGTTAAACCATTTGAACAACCATTTGAAACTGTTGAACAAGTGTTTAAAAAATGTTGATCATGTATATAAAAATGTGAACATGTATTTAAAGAAACCTTAGAATGTTGAACATGTATATAAAATGTTAAACCATTTGAACAACCATTTGAAACTGTTGAACAAGTGTTTAAAAAATGTTGATCATGTATATAAAAATGTGAACATGTATTTAAAGAAATCTTGAACTTGTATATAAAAATGTAGGATGAAAAAAATGAAACAAATTGGAAAAAAAGAAAAGTTCGAAAAAATCCAGAGAAAAAAACGAGAAAACAAAGAAAACCGGGAAACACTAGCTCCGGTCGCCTCTAGTAGGTCACGGTCCTACAAATAACAAGTAACTCCATTTAGAGCATCTTCAATAGGCGCCGAATGCACCGCGCGCAAAAAACTGCTTTGCCGCGCGCTCATCGCTTGGTTTGGCGCGGCGCGCAGCGCTGGCTCCAGCTGTCGCACTAAAAAGCAGCGCGCAAAAATGCAGCGCGCGTGACTCTCACACAAACAACATATGCATTCTATAAACATAAAGCAAAAAGATCAAACACAAACAAAAATAAATCAAAATAAATAGTTCAATTTTATTATTCCAACTCAAACAAATAGTTTATTTTTCAATACGACAAATAGTGCAATAAACATAACAAATAGTTCAACAATACAATATGAAACGCACAAATCATGATGCGTTTTGTTGTCCATTCCATGCCCACCACTCCTCAATGAGATCCTTCTGAAGATCATTATGCGCTGCGGGACGTCGAATGGCATGATAGGAGGCAACAAAACGGGCCACCCTTTCAGCCCTCCATCGCACTCGCACGGGATGTCCCAAAAGCTCATACTGAGAGCAGTCTACATCTTGACCATGCTCATTCTCGATGATCACGTTATGCATGATCACACAAGCGTGCATGATGTACCAAAGCATTTTCTGATCCCAAAATCTAGCCAGTGCTCTCACAATAGCAAATTGGGCTTGCAAAATCCCAAAAGCTCTCTCCACATCTTTTCTAGCCGCCGCCTGAGCATTGTGGAAATCAAGATTTTTCTTACCTTCTGACTTTTTCAACGGCTTGACCAAGGTTTGCCACTTTGGATAGATGCCATCCGCTAGATAATAGCCATAGTCGTATGTACGGCCATTTGCTACAAACTGCACCGGTGAAAACTCACCATTTGCAATCTTATTCATCAATGGTGACCGGTTGACAACATTGATGTCATTCAAAGATCCAGGCATTCCAAAGAATGCATGCCAAATCCAAGTCTCTTGATCGGCCACCGCTTCAAGGATTATAGTGGAACCCTTTTTTGGCCGTGGAATTGCCCATGCCATGCCTTTGGACAATTCTTCCAACTCCAATGCATGCAATCTATTGAGCCAAGCATGCCAGGAAAGCCGCGAGCTTTGTTCATCGCCAATAGCCTTGCGACGTCTTCAGCATTGGGAGATCTCAAATACTCCTCGCCAGACACTTGCATAATTCCGACTGCGAAGCGCTTGACACACATGATGGCTTGGCTCCCACCCATAGCCAAGTGATCATCAACAAGATCAGTTGGTATGCCGTATGCCAACATACGCAAAGCGGCTGTCACCTTCTGAAAGGTGCTATGCCCGAGCTCTCCGGCGGCATTCCTCCTTTGCTGAAAAAAGCGGTCATGGCGCGCTAGTTTCTCTGCAATGCGCCTGAACAACTCGGTTCTCATCCTAAACCGGCGACGAAAATACGACTCGGGGTATGTGGGATTCTCCGCAAAATAATGCCTGATCAATCTGTTGTGGGCATCGATCCTATCCCTCCAAATTTTTCTGCCGACCCATAACCGAACCACCGTGCTTCAGTTTTTTATTGATATGCATAGCTAGGATCATTGCAAGATCCTCCTCCTCTTCCATATAAAATTCTTCTTCGGAAGAATCATACGACGAACTCATCTACAATGTTCAATACTATGATATAAAAACTACAATCAACATGCACGAAATTCATGGCTTTTGAGCAATACATACCTTCTAGGCATTTTGTCGAACACCTTGCGGGCGCCGAGCGGCAGCGAGCGCGCGGGCGCTGTTCGTCGGAGGATGGAAGCGCGCGAGGGGCGGTGGGACTAGAGGAGGGAGGGGGCGGAGAAGCCGCCGCGGGGCGGGGATAAGCCGGGGAAGCGCCGGAACGGTCGCCGGGTGGCGCGGTCGTCGGCGGCGGCGCGGCTGGATGGGGGGTGCGAGTTGCGAGCGAGCGCGCGAGAGTCCAGCACCCGGGAGCGGGCGCAGCAAATAAGCGGCGCGCGATTGAGTTTCGGCCCGCGCGCTGAACTGCATATGCCGCACGCGCTGTTTTTGCGCGCCCGCTGGAGCAACTATACCGGTTGCGCGCGCGCTAAAACGGGCAATTTTGCGGCGCGGCGCTAGTTTGGCGCGGCTGTTGGAGATGCTCTTAGGCGGAGTGCTTATTCGCATGCGATGATCACCCTGGAGACCAGGGCTCGATCCCCGGTTGTTCTCTTTTTATTCCCAAAATTTTCAACCTTCACGAGCCAAAATGGGCCGGCCCGACGCTATTTCCTCGACGCGAGACATCCCGGCAGAATCACTTGATGCGATAAAATAGTTCTTTTTTTGAGAAATCTCTCATTTGATTTATATCTAAGTTACAAGCAAACTTTTGCAAGATTGTCACCTTTTGCCCTATCAACAATTTCCGCGACGATGGCACCGTTTCTTCCTCCAGCACGATGATGGATGTCATTGACAACTCCGAGACAATTTGATGCAACATGTATAGGCGGTCAAGATTCAGGTCCTTGGCTAAAGCAAGAGCCTCCCTGATAGCAAAGCTCTTTAATATGGTTGGATCAATCACATGAAATAACACTGCTGAGGCTCCCAAATATAGACCAGATTCATCACGGCATATGACAGTTGTTGCACCATGCTGACCATTGCTTGCTACAACCATGTCCCCATTAAATTTTGATGTATTGGCCAACGGCAGGTCCTTTTGTAGCTTGGGTATTAGATTGTTGACAACTTGTAGGTACTATACTCACAGCTAGATCATGCAGATATGAACTGATGAACGTATCTATTTGTTGTGGGCTCTAAAAAATATATTCATAGACGGCCTTTCTTTGTGCATACCACATGGACCAGAGAGTTACCACTAGCCTCGTAAACTGATCTTGGCTTGCATTTTCATGAAGCTCAAACAACTAGTTCTTCGCACTGGCCTCATGATTCTCTATAATGCTTTCCACTAGGTCCTCGTCTGAGAGCACCCAGACGCACCTGGCAGTAGTGCATCCCAGCAATGCATGGCGCCATGAATCCTCACACCCACAAAGTGCACAAGCAAATGCAGGAGACATATTACTCTTCAAAACGTCGGTGGTTGGCAATGAATGTCTCGCTAACCGCCATAGAAAAGACTTTACCTTAGATGGGACCTTGATCTTCCATGGTAGATCATGCCTTCTGATCCCTATCGTATTTCGAAGAACCGCCTGAAGGAAATATGCCCTAGAGGCAATAATAAAGTTGTTATTTATATTTCCTTATATCATGATAACTGTTTATTATTCATGCTATAATTGTATTAACTGGAAACTTAGTACATGTGTGAATACATAGACAAACAAAGTGTCCCTAGTATGCCTCTACTTGACTAGCTCGTTAATCAAAGAGGGTTATGTTTCCTAGCCATAGACATGTGTTGTCATTTGATGAACGGGATCACATCATTAGAGAATGATGTGATGGACAAGACCCATCTGTTAGCTTAGCATACTGTCGTTTAGTTTTATTGCTATTGCTTTCTTCATGACTTATACATGTTCCTCTAACTATGAGATTATGCAACTCCTGAATACCGGAGGAACACCTTGTGTATTATCAAACGTCACAACGTAACTGTGTGATTATAAAGATGCTCTACAGGTGTCTCCGATGGTGTTTGTTGAGTTGGCATAGACCGATTTGTGTAGCGACACAACCTCAGACGGTCAAGTTTTGTGCTTAAGTGTCATCCTTGGATCGGTATTGCTAACACACACAGTACTCGAGGATTTATAAAGAGTTCAATCACACACTTATTACATCGAATGTCTCAAAACAGAACTTATTACAATAATATGGCTGAAGGCCATCTAAATAAGATAACATCGGAAGCTTTGAAGGTAGAAGAGTCCATCCAACTCCACGGCAAAACGAGTGCATGACAACGACCTAGCGCACCTTACTCCTCGTCTGAAAATTCTGCAACATAATACGTTGCAGCCTGTGTAGGTCAGCACATGGAATATGCTGGCAAGATAACACTATAGAGCAATGAATAAATAATAGCTATCACTACATACATATATGGATGGTGGAGGCTCTATGGTTATCATTTGCATAAAGCTAATTTTTCCTACAACAAAGGAACATATTTTATTTAACTACAAAGTTTGTTGAAAACATTGAGAAGGTAACCCCAACTCAATCCCAAAATTTAAAAGTTTAATAACCCGACAAATTAATAAAGTGAAGTGATGAGATCAACATAATAATTCAAGCACCAGATACTTAAGATGTCCATAACCAGGGACACGGCTAACCATGATTAGTTTGTACACTTTGCAGAGGTTTGCGCACTTCTCCCCACAAGACTCGATCTCCTTCGTCGTATTTCTCGCACTACATGATGTTTGAGAGACGGATGATCGAGACACGGTATTTCCGAAGAGGTCCCCTTAACCAATAAATAGGCCGGTACACCTACAATCCCCTACATCTGCTAGCCCGTCATGGAAAGGATTCCCACAACTTACTCAACTATGCCAAAGCCCATAATGGCTTGTGGCTGCACACGGAAGTTTCTAGCATGAATAATCTTATGATCCCTTTGAGCCTGGGTGACGAACCATAGGATGATCACACGGATACCCCGGGATCTCCTAGGACAACACTGGATTCCCAGGTGCCCAAACCAATCCACCCAGATGTGTATTAAAGTAGCCACCTTAAGTTTCCCTTAGTTAATAATAACTCTCGCATCTTTCATGAATCTCAGAACCAATCCACGTCTACAAGCATAGCATGGCAGTATAAGCATAGCGTAGAAAATACCCAGGGTTTGAATAAAAGGCAATAGGTTCCTACCTCATCGACCACTTCCCAATACCCACATGTTATCAAATCCTACTCAATGTAATGTTTGAGGGTTGAAACTAATGCATACAAACTGGGTATTGAAGGGATATGATCAAAGTGTTACTTGCCTTGCTGACGATCGGAAAACCCTAGTGATTCGTAGTATCAAGCCTCGCACTTCGGAAACTCTATTGTGAACAAACAATACAATACATAAGCACTCAAGCATAAGATACAATGTTACAACTAAGAGAAAAGATCTGAACAGAAAGTTCAAGAGAAGTGCTTCGATTTGCAAAAAGAATCAATCAAATCGAAGATACGAAACTCAAACTACGATCAAAAAAAGTTCAAATTAAAATCTGCTTGAAACCAAATTTTAAAATTTCAAAATCATGTTCAAATTGATTATCTGGATAGAGGGGAACAAGACAAAGATTTTAGCATTGGTTTCATTGGATTTAGACAAACAATCAAAAAGTAGTGAAGGTTTGAAGGTTTGAAGATCAGGGACTAATCTGCGATAAAGGTAATTACGGATAGGTCCCTGGCCGAAAATAAACAGAAAAATAAAAATATGTCGGACAAACATCCGCTAACAGAGACTAATGAACGAAATCGTTCACTAACAGAGAGAATCGGGTGAACATTCGCTAATTAGCAAACCCTAAAAATAAACCGATTGTCGGTGTCAAAACCGGCGGATCTCGGGTAGGGGGTCCCGAACTGAGCGTATAGGCCGGATGGTAACAGGAGGCAGGGGACATGAAGTTTTACCCAGGTTCGGGCCCTCTTGATGGAGGTAAAACCCTACGTCCTGCTTGATTAATATTGATGATATGGGATTATGGGTGTTACAAGAGTAGATTTACCACGAGACCAGAGAGGCTAAACCCTAGAAGCTAGCCTATGGTATGATTGTATGTTATGGTTGTTGTTCTACGGACTAAAACCCTTCGGTTTATATTGATACCGGAGAGGGTTAGGGTTACACAAGGTGGGTTACAAAGGAGGAGATATCCATATACGTATTGCCTAGCTTGCCTTCCACGCCAAGTAGAGTCCCATCCGGACACGAGACGAAGTCTTCAATCTTGTATCTTCATAGTCTAACAGTCCGGCCAAATGGGGATAGTCCGGCTGTCCGGAGACCCCCTAATCCAGGACTCCCTCAGTAGCCCCCGAACTAGGCTTCAATGACGACGAGTCCGGCGCGCAGTATTATCTTCGGCATTGCAAGGCGGATTCCTCTCCAAATTCTGTGTACCTGTCGAAATAATGTCCGGTTCCTTGTGAATGTTTGTACTCCTTGGCTTCTATGCCCAATAATGGCCACTTTCCACGTGTCGAGCGAATGTGAAGAGCCAGGGTGTTTTCACATTTACCCCCCTAGTTGTGTGAATGAGCCGCCTATTTAAAAAGACGAGGATTCAGATCCAAATCACATCATCCTCCCTTGGCGAGTCTTCATCGGAGCGCACCCGACAGAGATCCATTCCACCATGGCCGGTCGACGCAGCTCCTCCTCTCACACCCTAGCTCCAAGCATGGAGATTGGGAGAGATGTTCCGTCCCGCACAGCAAATTAGTGATGCTTCAGTCCAAGGGATTTCTCCCCCCAGCGTACCTGGTCCCGGTTCGAGCCGGGCTTGCCACCTATAATGGCGGAGAGCAAGCGGAGAGCCTTCCCAATCCCTCCAAGGGGGAGTGGGTATGCCTTATCTCTTACTTGGTAAGAGGGCTCGGATTCCCAATTCATCCGTTTCTCCGGGGGCTCCTGGAGTTCTACAGCCTCCAGTTGCACAACCTTATGCCTGCCTCCGTACTGCATATCGCGGGATTCGTAGCCCTCTGAGAGTTGTTTTTGGGCTGTGAGGCTCATTTTGCTTTGTGGAAGAAACTGTTCTACCTCGTGCCCCGTTCCCAGAAGGGGTCAATATATCAAGTGGGCGAAGCCGAAGTGTGGCGTATTGCCGGGACCGGATACCTGTCCGGGACCCCAAAGAAGACGTCCGAAGACTGGTCTTCAGAATGGTTTTATATAGAAGACATCCCCCTCCCGGATCCTATTCGGATCGGCCTTCCTGAGTTCGACAACGCCCCTTTGAAGAAGCGCCGGAGCTGGCGCCCACGGAGCTCCCTGGAGGAAGATGACAGGGACATTCTTTATCTGATGAGCCGGATAAGTTCTTTAGCTCGATCCGGATTGACCATGATCGAGGTCATGGCTATATGCATTATGCGGGGGGTGCAGACGCTCCAGTACAGAGGCCACCCCATGTGGGATTTCAACAGGGAGGATGACGCCACCCGCCACGGCCGCAAAGGGCCGGGATCGGCTGCTGATCTAATAAAGATCTTGTCCACTTTATACAAGGGAGAAGAGGAGGAATTCCTTCGTGTCAACCCGCGGGGCGGATTCTCTATGTACAATCCTCCAAGCTGGGTAAGCGGAGACTTTTTCTCGCCCATCCATTTCATATCCCGTAGTTTAAGTATTCATTCTAGCGATTTCATCACAGGAGCTGCGCTAGGCAGTAAAGGAGATAAACTGCCCTCCTCCACAACCTGAGGATCCTGGACGGTCCCTTGACCCGGCCTCCCAGGAGGATCCGGACATATCTGTGGAGCTGATCGACGGGGTATTTATCAAGGGAGTAATGACAATACCTTGGTGGCCATTACGGCTGATTACCCTGGGCTAGTTCCAGCCTCATAGGTGACTGGGACCGAAGTCCCAGCACTTAAAAAGGGATCCGTACTTGCACCTTTTTTCTTTGATTGCCGTATAACAGCCGTGTTTTGCAGGGGAGGTCCTCGGGGCAGAAGGCCGAGCCTGTGGCAACTAGCCAACAAGGGGCCGCTAGGCCAGGCAGGCTGAAAAGATCCGCAGTCCAGATTGAGGCACCGACGCAGCGGTATGGCGCGCCGTCTTTATTTCAAGTCATTATTTACAGAGGCATATTAACGCCCATGCCTTCTTTTCAGGAAAAAGAGCGCTCGCCGGACTATACCCGGAGAGGCTACCAATCGCGCCTCCACAAGCCAGGCTCCAAGGCCGGATTCAGAGGCGAGAACGAATACAAGGCGTGCGCCAGGTGCTCCTCCGACAGAGGATGCGGATAAACTGTCCGCCACCCATTCTGAGGTGGAAAGTGCCATCAACCACAGGCGTCGCCGGACTGTTCTTCGTGATGCTTGTTTCTCCCAAGAGGCATTGGATGCCTTCAACTCGGGAGACGCGCACCTCCGTGCCGCTCAAAATGGTCTAGCCAAAGCCACGGAGCAGTATGTAAAAGACATACGGGTGAGAAAATTTGATGATTATATATAGCAGTAGCCCCTGAGACTTGAAACAGTTAGGATAACTGATTTAAGGATCATTTGTTATGTAGGTTCTTACAGAAAAGAATACTCAACTGTCCCAGGAGCTGAAAGAGTGCAAAGCCCAACTTCAGGCCGCACTGGCCGCAGCAGGGGAGCCCAAAGAGACCCCCTCTGGTAACATATCCTTCAAATGATAAGTATCATATTAGAGTGCGGCTTTATATGCAGATCTGACGATAAAATTGCAGATGATGCTGGAGTGAATCCGGATAAGCAACAGCTCATACGCCAGCTGAAGGCCGGTGAGAGCGTGCTTACAAGGGTGAGGCAGGAGAAGAATGATCTCCAAGATGCCAACACCAAGCTGGGTGTGGAACTAAAATATGTTCGTGCCCAACTGTCGAACTCTGTTAAGGAGAATCGGCGGCTTCGACGCGGCATATTTAGTAAGTGCTTGAACGAACTTTTAAAAAAGAGTTCGGCGAGGAAGCTGGCTGACAGAGTTATGTCTGTAGCTATGCTAACAGGTCGTCCTGCCAAGGAGATGCCTGGTTCAACGGGTGATCTTCTTCCCGAGCTCGCACAGTTGCACGAACGGGTTCGGCAGGTGATGCAAGGCGTCGCCCAGGCCTTGTGGCCGTTCGTCTCCATACTCGAAGGCCTTGGAGAGCTTGTAGAAAAGCTGAAGGGAGCACGGCGGCGCTTCCGATTATGGAAGATATCGGCCTGCCGTCAGGGCGCCAGGGAAGCCTGGGCAATGGTGAAGACACGGTACACGAAGGCTGACCCGAACCACATGGCCGAAGTCAGACCTATGGGGCCTGATGGCAAGGAGATCCCTGTGAGTTTAGTGTACGGCCAAGTAGAATTGGCCGCAAAGTATTCCCAACAAGACTGTAGACTAGACAGCCTATTGGATGGTATTGAAGAGGAATTCAACCAGTCAAATTGACTATGTAATTTTAAAGTGACATGTATGATGCCTTCTAGCCAGATTGTAGATCGTTTGTCGTGGCGGACCTTTTCGCTTCAACCTCGGGACCCGACAGTCCGAAGTGTATCCAAATACCCTCTCGGTTATGTAAGAATCGGGGCATGCGTGGAGACCAGGCGTAGGGGTCATTAGTGCTTTATCAGACAAGTGCCCAACTAGTTATGTTATATTACATGGGTAGTAAGAAACATCTTCCAGCGAGAATAGTTCCATTAAGGGTTCCTTTCCCTGGGTAGGCATGCCCTAAAGTGCATGTTCGGACTGCGACAAGAAGCGCAGAAAAAACATCTGGGGGCAGATATGGATAAGAAATAAAAGTCATCTTTTATTCACCGACCGAATATTCTCTTAAGAACGCTAGCTTATGGCTTCACCCAGTCTGAGGTACACGTCCGGCTGACCCGGCGGTAACAATCGCAGAGGTGCTCCCCTTATTGTTGGAAATATGCCCTAGAGGCAATAATAAATTGGTTATTATTATATTTCCTTGTTCATGATAATCGTTTATTATCCATGCTAGAATTGTATTGATAGGAAACTCAGATACATGTGTGGATACATAGACAACACCATGTCCCTAGTAAGCCTCTAGTTGACTAGCTCGTTGATCAATAGATGGTTACGGTTTCCTGACCATGGACATTGGATGTCGTTGATAACGATGGACAAGACCCAATCCTAAGCATAGCACAAGATCGTGTAGTTCGTATGCTAAAGCTTTTCTAATGTCAAGTATCATTTCCTTAGACCATGAGTGCAACTCCCGGATACCGTAGGAATACTTTGGGTGTGCCAGACGTCACAACGTAACTGGGTGACTATAAAGGTACACTAGAGGTATCTCCGAAAGTGTTTGTTGGGTTGGCACGAATCGAGACTGGGATTTGTCACTCCGTGTGACGGAGAGGTATCTCTGGGCCCACTCGGTAGGACATCATCATAATGTGCACAATGTGATCAAGGAGTTGGTCACGGGATGATGTGTTACGGAACGAGTAAAGAGACTTGCCGGTAACGAGATTGAACAAGGTATCGGGATACCGACGATCGAATCTCGGGCAAGTACAATACCGCTAGACAAAGGGAATTGTATACGGGATTGATCGAATCCTCGACATCGTGGTTCATCCGATGAGATCATCGTGGAACATGTGGGAACCAACATGGGTATCCAGATCCCGCTGTTGGTTATTGACCGGAGAACGTCTCGGTCATGTCTGCATGGTTCCCGAACCCGTAGGGTCTACACACTTAAGGTTCGATGACGCTAGGGTTATAAAGGAAGTTTGTATGTGGTTACTGAATGTTGTTCGGAGTCCCGGATGAGATCCCGGACGTCACGAGGAGTTCCGGAATGGTCCGGAGGTAAAGATTTATATATGGGAAGTCCTGTTTTGGTCACCGGAAAAGTTTCGGGGTTTATCGGTAACGTACCGGGACCACCGAGAGGGTCCCGGGGGTCCACCAAGTGGGGCCACCAGCCCCGGAGGGCTTCATGGGCCAAGTGTGGAAGGGGACCATCCCCAGGTGGGCTGGTGCGCCCCCCCCACAAGGGCCCAAGGCGCAAGGGAGAGGAGAAGGGGGCAAACCCTAGGGCAGATGGGCCCTAAGGCCCATCCTGGTGCGCCTCCCTCTCCCCCTCCCCCTTGGCCGCCCCCCTTAGATGGGATCTAGGTTGGCCGCCACCCCTAGGGGTGGAAACCCTAAAGGGGGCGCAGCCCCTCCCCTTCCCCTATATATAGTTGAGGTTTGGGCTGCTCATAACACGCGAGTTCCTCTCCTCTATATGACGCAGCCCTGCATCTCTTCTTCCTCCTCTCCCGCGGTGCTTGGCGAAGCCCTGCGGGATAGCCACGCTCTTCCATCACCACCACGTCATTGTGCTGCTGCTGGATGGAGTCTTCCTCAACCTCTCCCTCTCTCCTTGCTGGATCAAGGCATGGGAGACGCCGTCGGGCTGTACGTGTGTTGAACACGGAGGTGCCGTCCGTTCGGCACTAGGATCTCAGGTGATTTGGATCACGACGAGTACGACTCCTTCAACCCCGTTCTCTTGAACGCTTCCGCATAGTGTTCTACAAGTGTATGTAGATGCACTCTCCTTCCCCTCGTTGCTGGTTTCTCCATAGATAGATCTTGGTGACATGTAGGAAAATTTTGAATTTCTGCTACGTTACCCAACAGTGGCATCATGAGCTAGGTCTATGCATAGATTCCATGCACGAGTAGAACACAAAGTAGTTGTGGGCGTTGATTTTGTTCAATATGCTTACCGTTACTAGTCCAATCTTGATTCGACGGCATCGTGGGATGAAGCGGCCCGGACCAACCTTACACGTACACTTACTTGAGACCGGTTCCACCGACTAACATGCACTAGTTGCATAAGGTGGCTGGCGGGTGTCTGTCTCTCCCACTTTAGTCGGATCGGATTCGATGAAAAGGGTCCTTATGAAGGGTAAATAGCAATTGGCATATCACGTTGTGGTCTTTGCGTAGGTAAGAAACGTTCTTGCTAGAAACCCATAGCAGCCACGTAAAACATGCAAACAACAATTAGAGGACGTCTAACTTGTTTTTGCAGGGTATGCTATGTGATGTGATATGGCCAAAGGATGTGATGAATGATATATGTGATGTATGAGATTGATCATGTTCTTGTAATAGGAATCACGACTTGCATGTCGATGAGTATGACAACCGGTAGGAGCCATAGGAGTTGTCTTAATTTATTTATGACCTGCGTGTCAACATAAACATCATGTAATTACTTTACTTTATTGCTAACCGTTAGCTGTAGTAGTAGAAGTAATAGTTGGCAAGACAACTTCATGAAGACACGATGATGGAGATCATGGTGTCATGCCGGTGACGATGATGATCATGGAGCCCCGAAGATGGAGATCAAAAGGAGCAATATGATATTGGCCATATCATGTCACTATTTGATTGCATGTGATGTTTATCATGTTTATACATCTTATTTGCTTAGAACGACGGTAGTAAATAAGATGATCCCTCATTACAATTTCAAGAATGTGTTCTCCCCTAACTGTGCACCGTTGCTAAAGTTCGTCGTTTCGAAGCACCACGTGATGATCGGGTGTGATAGATCCTTACGTTCACATACAACGGGTGTAAGACAGTTTTACACACGCAAAACACTTAGGGTTAACTTGACGAGCCTAGCATGTACAGACATGGCCTCGGAACACAAGAGATCGAAAGGTCGAGCATGAGTCGTATGGTAGATACGATCAACATGAAGATGTTCACCGATGATGACTAGTCCGTCTCACGTGATGATCGGACACGGCCTAGTTGACTCGGATCATGTAATCACTTAGATGACTAGAGGGATGTCTATTTGAGTGGGAGTTCATAAGATGAACTTAATTATCTTGAACATAGTCAGAAGGTCTTCGCAAATTATGTCGTAGCTCGCGCTTCAGTTCTACTGTTTAGATATGTTCCTAGAGAAAATTTAGTTAAAAGTTGATAGTAGCAATTATGCGGACTAGGTCCGTAAACTGAGGATTGTCCTCATTGCTTCATAGAAGGCTTATGTCCTTAATGCACCGCTCAGTGTGCTGAACCTCAAACATCGTCTGTGGATGTTGCGAACATCTAACATACACATTTTGATAACTACGTGATATTTCAGTTAAACGGTTTAGAGTTGAGGCACCGAAGACGTTTTAAAACGTCACGAAACATATGAGATGTTTCGAGGGCTGAAATTGGGATTTCAGGCTCGTGCCCACGTCAAGAGGTATATCCGACGATTTTCTTAGCCTGCAAACTAAGGGAGAAAAGCTCAATTGTTGAGCTTGTGCTCAGATTGTCTGAGTACAACAATCATTTGAATCGAGTGGGAGTTGATCTTCCAGATGAGATAGTGATGTTTCTCCGAAGTCATTACCACCAAGCTGCTAGAGCTTCATGATGAACTATAATATATCAGGGACATATATGATGATCCTTGAGATATTCGCGATGTTTGACACCACAAAAGTAGAAATCAAGAAGGAGCATTAATTGTTGATGGTTAGTGAAACCACTAGTTTCAAGAAGGGCAAGGGAAAGAAGGGATACTTCATGAAACGGCAAATCAGCTGCTGCTCTAATGAAGAAACCCAAAGTTGAACCCAAAACCCGAGACTAAGTGCTTCTGTAATAAGGGGAACAGCCACTGGAGCAGAATTACCCTAGATACTTGGTAGATGAGAAGGCTGGCAAGGTCGGTAGAAGTATATTGGATATACACTGTGTTAATGTGTACTTTACTAGTACTCCTAGTAGCACCAGGGTATTAGATGCCGGTTCGGTTACTAAGTGTTAGTAACTCGAAATAAAAGCTACGGAATAAACGGAGACTAGCTAAAAGGTGAGATGACGATATGTGTTGGAAGTATTTCCAAGGTTGATCAAATATCGTACGCTCCCTCTACCATCAAGATTGGTGTTTGCATTGAGCGTAGACATGATTGGATTATGTCTATCACAATACGGTTATTCATTTAAGGAGAATAATGGTTACTCTGTTTATTTGAATAATACCTTCAATGCTCTTGCACCTAAAATGAATGGTTTATTGAATCTCGATCGTAGTGATACACATGTTCATGCCAAAAGATAGTAATGATAGTACCACCTACTTGTGGCACTGCCACGTAAGTCATATCGGTATAAAATGCATGAAGAAGCTCCATGTTGATGGATCTTTGGGCTCACTCGTTTTTTGAAAAGTTTGAGGCATGCGAACCATGTCTATTGGTGTATATGCATGAAGAAACTCCATGCAAATGGACCGTTTGGACTCACTTGATTTTGAATCACTTGAGACATGCAAATCGTACCACATGGGCAAGATGACTGAAAGCCTCGGTTTCAGTAAAATGGAACTAGAAAGCAACTTGTTGGAAGTAATACATTTTGATGTGTGCAGTCCAATGAGTGCTGAGGCGTGTAGTGGATATCGTTATGTTCTTACTTCATAGATGATTTGAGTAGATATTGAGTATATTTACTTGATGAATCACGAGTCTGAATTATTGAAAGGTTCAAGTAATTTCAGGGTGAAGTTGAAAGATCATCGTGACAAGAGGATAAAAGATCTATGATATGATCATAGAGATGAATATCTGAATTACGAGTTTGGCACATAATTAAGACATTGTGGAAATTGTTTCACAACTAATACAGCCTGGAACACCGTAGCGTGATGGTGTGTCCGAACATCATAACTGCACCCTATTGGATATGATGCATACCATGATGTCTCTTATCGAATTACCATGGTAGTTTATGGGTTAGGCATTAAAGACAACCACATTCACTTTAAATAGGGAACCCCGTAATTCCGATGAGATGACACCGTATGAACTATGGTTTAGAGAAACCTAAGCTGTCATTCCTTAAAAGTTTGGGGCTGCGACGCTTATGTGAAAAAGTTTCAGGCTGATAAGCTCGAACCCAAAGCGGATAAATGCATCTTCATAGGACACCCAAAACAGTTGGGTATACCTCCTATCTCAGATCCAAAAGCAATAAGGGATTGTTTCTAGAATCGGGTCCTTTCTCGAGGAAAAGTTGCTCTCGAAAGAATTGAGTGGCAGGATGGTGGAGACTTGATGAGGTTATTGAACCATCTCTTCAACTAGCGTGTGGCAGGGCACAGGGAGTTTCTCCTGTGGCACCTACACCAATTGAAGTGGAAGCTTATGATAGTGATCATGAAACTTCAGATCAAGTCACTACCAAACCTCGTGGGATGACAAGGATGCGTACTACTTCAGAGTGGTACGTAATCCTGTCTTGGAAGTCATGTTGCTAGACAACAATAAACCTACGAGCGATGGAGAAGCGATGGTGGGCCCGGATTCCGATAAATGGCTCGAGGCCATAAAATCCGAGATAGGATCCATGTATGAAAACAAAGTGTAGACTTTGGAAGAACTACTTGATGGTCGTAAGGCTGTTAGGTACATATGGATTTTAAAAGGAAGACGGACAATGATGGTAGGTATCACCATTAAGAAAGCTCGACTTGTCGTTAAGATGTTTTCCGACAAGTTCAAGGAGTTGACTACGATGAGACTTTCTCACTCATAGCGATGCTAAGAGTCTGTTGGAATTATATTAGCGATTACTGCATTATTTATGAAATCTTGCAGATAGGATGTCAAAACATTGTTTCCTTGGCGTTTTTTGGGAGGAAAGGTTGTATGTGATACAAACCGGAAGGTTTTGTCAATCCTGAAAGATGCTAATGAGTATGCAAAGCTCCAACAATCCTTCTAAGGACTAGAGTAAGCATCTCGGAGTTGGAATGTATGCTTTGATGAGATGATCAAAGATTTTGGTGTATATAAAGTTTATGAGAAACTTGTACTTCCAAAGAAGTGAGTGGGAGCACTATAGAATTTCTGATGAGTATATGTTGTTGACATATTGTTGATCAGAAATGACGTAGAATTTCTGGAAAGCATATAGGGTTATTTGGAAAGTGTTTTTCAATGGAAAACCTGGATTAAGCTACTTGAGCATTGAGCATCAAGATCTATAAGGATAGATCAAAACACTTAAATGGTACTTTCAAATGAGCACATTCCTTGACATGATCTTGAAGGTGTTCAAGATGGATCAATCAAAGAATGAGTTCTTGCCTGAGTTGTAAGGTATGAAGTTAAGACTTAAAGCTCGACCACGGCAGAAGAAAGAGGAAGGACGAAGGTCGTCCCCTATGCTTTTGTCATAGGCTCTCTACAGTATGCTATGCTGTGTACCGCACCTGAAGTGTGCCTTGCCATGAGTCAGTCAAGGGGTACAAGAGTGATCTAAGAATGGATCATAGGACAGCGGTCAAAGTTATCCTTAGTAACTAGTGGACTAAGGAATTTTCTCGATTATGGAGGTGGTAAAAGAGTTCGACGTAAAGAGTTACGTCGATGCAAGCTTAACACCTATCCGGATAGCTCTGAGTAGAGATATCGGATACGTATAATGGAGCAACAATTTAGAATAGCTCCAAGTAGAACAGTTATTTGAAGTGGCTCCAAATGTAGCGTAGAAGTTGCATCTACAAGATGACATAGAAATTTGCGAAGTACATACGGATCTGAATGTTGCAGACCCGTTGACTATAACCTCTCTCACAAGCATAACATGATCAAACCCAGAACTCTTTGGGTGTTAGTCACATGGGGATGTGACCTTGAGTGTTAATCACATATCGATGTGAACTGGATTATTGACTCTAGTGCAAGTGGGAGACTGTTGGAAATATGCCCTAGAGGCAATAATAGATTGGTTATTATTATATTTCCTTGTTCATGATAATCGTTTATTATCCATGCTAGAATTGTATTGATAGGAAACTCAGATACATGTGTGGATACATAGACAACACCATGTCCCTAGTAAGCCTCTAGTTGACTAGCTCGTTGATCAATAGATGGTTACGGTTTCCTGACCATGGACATTGGATGTCGTTGATAACGGGATCACATCATTAGGAGAATGATGTGATGGACAAGACCCAATCCTAAGCATAGCACAAGATCGTGTAGTTCGTATGCTAAAGCTTTTCTAATGTCAAGTATCATTTCCTTAGACCATGAGATTGTGCAACTCCCGGATACCGTAGGAATACTCTGGGTGTGCCAAACGTCACAACGTAACTGGGTGACTATAAAGGTACACTACAGGTATCTCCGAAAGTGTCTGTTGGGTTGGCACGAATCGAGACTGGGATTTGTCACTCCGTGTGACGGAGAGGTATCTCTGGGCCCACTCGGTAGGACATCATCATAATGTGCACAATGTGATTAAGGAGTTGGTCACGGGATGATGTGTTACGGAACGAGTAAAGAGACTTGCCGGTAACGAGATTGAACAAGGTATCGGGATACCGACGATCGAATCTCGGGCAAGTACAATACCGCTAGACAAAGGGAATTGTATACGGGATTGATCAAATCCTCGACATCGTGGTTCATCCGATGAGATCATCGTGGAACATGTGGGAACCAACATGGGTATCCAGATCCCGCTGTTGGTTATTGACCGGAGAACGTCTCGGTCATGTCTGCATGGTTCCCGAACCCGTAGGGTCTACACACTTAAGGTTCGATGACGCTAGGGTTATAAAGGAAGTTTGTATGTGGTTACCGAATGTTGTTCGGAGTCCCGGATGAGATCTCGGACGTCACGAGGAGTTCTGGAATGGTCCGGAGGTAAAGATTTATATATGGGAAGTCCTGTTTTGGTCACCGGAAAAGTTTCGGGGTTTATCGGTAACGTACCGGGACCACCGAGAGGGTCCCGGGGGTCCACCGAGTGGGGCCACCAGCCCCGGAGGGCTTTATGGTCCAAGTGTGGAAGGGGACCAGCCCCAGGTGGGCTGGTGCGCCCCCCCACAAGGGCCCAAGGCGCAAGGGAGAGGAGAAGGGGGCAAACCCTAGGGCAGATGGGCCCTAAGGCCCATCCTGGTGCGCCTCCCTCTCCCCCTCCCCCTTGGCCGCCCCCCTTAGATGGGATCTAGGCTGGCCTCCACCCCTAGGGGTGGAAACCCTAAAGGGGGTGCAGCCCCTCCCCTTCCCCTATATATAGTTGAGGTTTGGGCTGCTCATAACACGCGAGTTCCTCTCCTCTATATGACGCAGCCCTGCATCTCTCCTTCCTCCTCTCCCGCGGTGCTTGGCGAAGCCCTGCGGGATAGCCACGCTCCTCCATCACCACCACGCCGTTGTGCTGCTGCTGGATGGAGTCTTCCTCAACCTCTCCCTCTCTCCTTTCTGGATCAAGGCATGGGAGACGTCGTCGGGCTGTACGTGTGTTAAACGCGGAGGTGCCGTCCGTTTGGCACTAGGATCTCAGGTGATTTGGATCACGATGAGTACGACTCCTTCAACCCCGTTCTCTTGAACGCTTCCGCATAGCGATCTACAAGGGTATGTAGATGCACTCTCCTTCCCCTCGTTGCACGTAGGAAATTTTTGAATTTCTGCTACGTTACCCAACACTTATGCCCTAGCCGAATTAACGGGAACGTAGGGAATAAATACAAGAGCCAGGCAACCCAGCTTGGCCAAAACTTAAGTCATATCGATGCATATAATGGTGAAAAAAGGTACATGCAGAAGTATAACACATGTGTTTGTGCATGGGGCCCAGGTAAATAATTTAAGCTTCTGTGAAAGAAGCCCCCAGGTATGAAGAGTGCGGCTAGCACATCTGTGATGTATGAGTGAGGCACAAGGTGACCCTTGAAGGTCTAGGGAAATAAAAAGAAAGAAAGGGAAACAAGACAGATGATGCATATGCAGAAAATGGACAAAGGGAGGGGACTAACATAAAGTCCGGTGCTAGGCGTAGAATCTTCGGAGCCTGGCCGTGTTCCATGGGTTCGGCTCGAGTCGACTAGTCGATGCATCCCGCAGTCGGTACGCTCCACCGGTCAGAACTTGGTCAATAATGAAGGGACCTTCCCATTTGGGCTCGAGCTTGTTCTTTTTCTTATCCGGCAGCCGTAGAACTAGTTCGCCAACGTTATAAGTTTTGGCCAGTACTTCTCTGCTTTGGTATCTGCGAGCCTGTTGCTGGTAGAATGCGGAACAGGCTTTGGCTACGTCACGCTCTTCCTCCAAGGTGTCCAAACCATCCTGCCGATCGAGCTCGGCTTCTCTTTCTTCGTACATGCGCACTCGAGGTGAGTCATGAATTATGTCACAGGGCAGGACTGCCTCTGCGCCATACACCATAAAAAATGGTGTATATCCGGTACTACGATTCGGCGTGGTCCGCAGTCCCCAGAGTACGGAGTCGAGCTCCTCTACCCAGAGCGTATCGGACTCCGTTAAGGAGCGCACTAATCAGGGTTTAATGCCGCTCATTTTAAGACCATTTGCTTGTTCGACTTGACTGTTGGTTTGTGGGTGATAGACTGAAGCATAATCGAGCTTGATGCCCATTTTGCTGCACCAGAGTTTTACCTCGTCGGCCGTGAAGTTCGTGCCGTTATCAGTGATGATGCTGTGGGGGACGCCGTAACGGTGTACAACCCCGGATATGAAATCTATCACCGGTCCGGATTCAGCTGTTTTTACCGGTTTGGCCTCTATCCATTTGGTGAATTTATCCACCATGACCAATAAGTATTTTTTTCTTGTGGGTTCCCCCTTTAAGGGGTCCGACCATGTCAAGCCCCCAGATCGCGAAGGGCCATGTAATGGGGATCGTTTGGAGGGCGGTGGGTGGCATGTGGCTTTGATTTGCAAAGAGCTGGCAACCGACGCAACATTGGACCAAGTCCTGTGCATCTGCCCGGGCCATTGGCCAATAAAATCCTGTATGGAAGGCCTTGCTTACAAGAGCCCGGGCTGCGGCGTGATGACCGCCGAGTCCGGCGTGAATTTCTGCCAAAAGGTTCCGCCCTTCCTCTTCGGAGATGCACCTTTGAAGGACTCCGGTAGCGCTTTTTTGTACAATTCTCCCTCATGGACCCTGTAGGCCTTGGATCGCCGCACTATGCAGCGTGCCTCATTTTGGTCCTCCGGAAGTTCCTGTCTAATCAGGTAGGCCAGGAATGGTTCTGTCCACGGGGCAATAATGGCCATTATTTCGTGGGCTGATTGTGTTATTTCGGTGGCGGAGCCTCCGATTGTGTCAGAGAGTTTGGTATCGGGTATTTTGGCTAGGTCCGGACTGTTGTTACCGGTGTCACCTTCCCATGCTACGGATGGCTTGAAAAGCCTTTCCAGAAAAATGTTGGGAGGGACAGCGTCGTGTTTTGCGCCAATGCGGGCGAGGATATCCGCCGCCTGATTGTTTTCCCGAGCCACATGGTGAAATTCGAGCCCCTCTAACCGAGCTGACATTTTTAGGACGGCATTGCGATAAGCTGCCATTTTTGGATCCTTGGCATCAAAGTCTCCATTTATTTGGGATATCGCGAGGTTTGAATCCCCGCGCACCTCTAGGCGTTGAATGCCCATGGATACTGCCATCCGGAGACCATGTAGAAGGGCCTCATATTCGGTTGCGTTGTTGGAGTTCGTATACATTATCTGTAGTATGTATTGAATGGTGTCTCCTGTTGGGGACGTCAAAACGACGCCAGCCCCCAGACCAGCCAACATTTTGGAGCCGTCGAAGTGCATGATCCAGTTTGAATATGTGACGTACTCTTTAGGGAGTTCGGCTTCCGTCCATTCAGCGACGAAGTCAGCCAAAACTTGCAGCCTAATAGCTTGCCGTGGCTTGTAAGTTATGTCGAACGAGAGGAGCTCAATGGCCCATTTGGCAATCGCGCCCGTCGCATCACGGTTGTTTATAATATCGTTAAGTGGTACTTCCGAGGCTACCGTTATCGAACACTCTTGAAAGTAGTGTCGCAGCTTCTGGGATGCCATAAATACCGCGTACGCTATCTTTTGATAATGCGGGTACCGTGATTTGCATGGAGTAAGGACAGTGGACACGTAGTAAACCGGCTTTTGAAGGGGAAATTTGTGTCCGTCCACTTCTCGCTCGACGACAAGCACTGCGCTTACTACTTGATGAGTTGTCGCAATGTATAATAGCATTGGTTCGCCAATGTTTGGCGTGGCCAAGACTGGGTTTGTTGCCAATATGGATTTTATTTTGTTGAGTCCGGCCGTGGCGGCGTCCGTCCACTCGAAGTGTTCGGTGCGCCGAAGGCGATAAAGGGGTAATGCCTTTTCTCCCAAGCGGGAGATAAAGCGGCTTAGAGCCGCCACGCATCCAGTCAATTTTTGTATTTGTTTGAGGTCTGTTGGGGTAGCCAACTGTGGCAACGCTCGGATTTTGGCCGGATTAGCTTCAATACCTCTACTGGAGACAATGAATCCCAGGAGCTTTCCTGCTGGCACACCGAAAATGCATTTTTCCGGATTGAGCTTGATGTCATATGTTCGGAGGTTGTCGAATGTGAGCCTCAAGTCGTCTACTAGAGTTTCGACATGCTTGGTTTTAACGACCACGTCATCCACGTATGCCTCCATTGTTTTTACAATCTGGTTTGCCAGACATGTCTGAATCATGCGCTGATATGTTGCGCCGGCGTTTTTTAGCCCAAAGGGCATTGTGTTGAAGCAGAATGGGCCGTATGGTGTGATGAATGCCGTTGCGGCTTGGTCTGGCTCTGCCATTTTGATTTGATGGTAGCCGGATTATGCGTTAAGGAAACACAATGAATCATGTCCTGCGGTAGCATCGATGATTTGATCAATGCGGGGGAGGGGGAAGGGATCCTTTGGGCAGGCCTTGTTAAGGTCCTTAAAATCGACGCACAAGCGCCAGGATTTGTCCTTCTTTGGTACCATCACCAGGTTTGCTAGCCAGTCCGGATGTTTTATGTCTCTGATGAATCCGGCCTCCAATAGCTTGGCTAGTTCCTCTCCCATGGCTTGTCTTTTAGGCTCGGAGAAACGTCGAAGAGCCTGCTTGACTGGCTTGAATCCTTTTAGGATATTTAGGTTGTGTTCAGCCAGCCTGCATGGGATTCCTGGCATGTCTGAATGGTGCCAGGCAAAAATGTCCCAGTTCTTGCGTAGGAACTCTCGCAGTGCGGCGTCGACATCAGGGTTTAACTGTGCCCTGATGGAAGCTGTTTTTGTAGGGTCCGTTGGATGGACTTGGAATTTGACTATTTCGTCCGCCGGCTTAAAGGAGGTGGACTTGGATCTTTTATCGAGTATCATGTCATCCCTGTTCACCGTGGAGTGCAGCGCAATTAGTTCTTCGGCCGCTAGGGCTTCGGATAGTGCCTCAAGGGCCAGCGCAGCTGTCTTATTTTCGGCGCGGAGTGCTATGTCCGGATCACTAACAAGAGTGATGATTCCGTTGGGCCCGGACATTTTGAGCTTCATGTACCCGTAATGGGGTATGGCCTGGAAGATTGTAAACGCCTCCCGCCCTAATAGAGCGTGGTATCCGCTGCTGAACGGGGCCAATTGAAATGTAATTTCTTCGGACCTGTAATTATCCGGCGTGCCGAATACCACGTCTAGTGTTATTTTTCCGGCGCAGCGTGCTTCCCGACTGGGGATGATTCCTCTAAAGGTTGTGCTGCTTTGCTCAATGCGGCTCCAGTCTATTTCCATCTTTTGAAGAGTTTTCTCATAGATGAGGTTTAATCCACTGCCGCCATCCATGAGTACCTTGGTGAGTCGAAAGCCGTCCACGATTAGACTGAGGACCAGTGCGGCTGGTACTCGGGCTGTTCGGAATTTAGGTTCGTCACTGGCATTGAAGGTAATAGCCGTGTCACTCCAAGGATTTATTTCTGCTATGTGGCAGATTTCGGCCATGCTACGGAGTGTTCGCTTGCGTCTATTATTTGACGCGAAGGTCTCAAAGACCGTTAACACCGTATTGTTGTCCACGGGATGGTGCTCTGTGGTTTTTGGGAGGAGTAGATCCTCACCACTTTTGGCCACCTGCTGGAGTATCCAGCATGCTCTAAGGCTGTGTGTTGGTATTGTATCCGCTGTACTATGAATTTTGCAGGGTCCGTTGAGCCATCCCTCCAGTACGGTTCCTTGCCCCGTAGAGGGCTTTTGCTTTTTGGTAGTTAACCCAGGTGTATTGTGATAATGCACCCTTTTATTTCGGACTGGGTTTGTATTTAGGGCCGGCTTATCCCAAAATTTTATTTTGGTTTTCCAGGCGCTTTCCATCGCACAGTACTTTCGTACTATGGTCACCAAGTCAGCAAACTGTGTAATTTCGCGACGACTTATGGCGTTGAGGATTCCCTTGTCCATGCAATTATTACAGAAGAATGAAATTGTGTCTTCCTCGCGGCAGTCCTTTATCATGTTCATGACCAGGAGGAATCTGGCCCAGTAATGGTGTACTGTTTCTTCGGGCTCTTGCCTAATTTGGGATAGACCGCGTATGTTTGGGTGGGTGGGTGGAATTGAATCCAAATCCTCACCCAATCTGAGGCTCAGGGGCCAAGGAGTTTGCGAACTCGAAAGTTTGGATTCTTGGATGTTTTCCGATAAATCTAGCCCGCTGCCTGATTCTAAGTTCAGGCTTTGAGTGACATCCTCCCCTTCGCGGGTATCTGGCTTGGAGGGATCGAGAATCTAGACATAGCTAGTCCTTAGGGTAGATGAAGGGTTGCCGCATTGTTCTTCCACCACTGCAACATGATGGGTGACCTGGGGAGAGTTAATTTCTCTCAGATCGGGTTTAGACCCAATCTGATCGTAGTCTGTAGCGACTCCCAGGGCGCCGATGCGATCCAAGAGCTCATTCAGGGAAGAGAGATCCATTGGATCTAACTGCTCGGCGAGTTCCGAGTTGACGTGAAGATTGCTTTCGATGACCCGAGAAGTCATCGTCGGCGCAGCGGCCGAACAGGTGGTCATAAGAAAACCACCTAGCCGGAGAGTTTGGCTGATAGCCAGAGCTCCCTCAGCGATAATGCCGTCTTTAAAGATGGGATGAGACATCCTTCCTGGTGGCGACGGCACAGCGGAACTCTCAATGAAAGCACCAATGTCGGTGTCAAAACCGGCGGATCTCGGGCAGGGGGTCCCGAACTGTGCGTCTAGGCCGGATGGTAACAGGAGGCAGGGGACACGAAGTTTTACCCAGGTTCGGGCCCTCTTGATGGAGGTAAAACCCTACGTCCTGCTTGATTAATATTGATGATATGGGTGTTACAAGAGTAGATCTACCACGAGATCAGAGAGGCTAAACCCTAGAAGCTAGCCTATGGTATGATTGTATGTTACGGTTGTTGTTCTACGGACTAAAACCCTTCGGTTTATATAGACACCGGAGAGGGTTAGGGTTACACAAGGTCGGTTACAAAGGAGGAGATATCCATATGTGTATTGCCTAGCTTGCCTTCCACGCCAAGTAGAGTCCCATCCGGACACGAGACGAAGTCTTCAATCTTGTATCTTCATAGTCTAACAGTCTGACCAATGGAGATAGTCCGGCTGTCCGGAGACCCCCTAATCCAGGACTCCCTCACCGATCTAAAACAAAAAAACAAAAAAAAACTAGGGCGGCGGTTCGGTTTTATACCGGTTCTCAAAAAAAGCCGGCGGTCAGATCCGGCGGCTCCGGTGACGGGCGTCGGCAGCGGGGCGAGGCGAGGCGACTGCGACAAGGCAGCGTGCGGCGGCGCGCGACAGTAGGCGGCGGAGGCGAACTAAGGCGGCGGCAGCTCGGGAGTCAGGCGCGGGCGGTGGTGCGGCGGCACGGGCGGCGGGGTGCAGAGGCGACGACGGTTGACGAGGGGAGGAGGGGGGGGGGGCGCAGTGCTCCTTTTAAAGGGGTCCCGAGGCGGCGGTGCGATGCGGAGTCCGGGTAGACTCCGCCGGCGTGTCGGGGTCGGTCTCCCCAAGCGGGAAGGTGGCGGCGGCTAATGGGTCGGCTAGGCCTTCGCCTTAGTTCGGTCTAGAACATTTTTTTAAATAATTTCGCCCGAACAGAAAAATCCAAATATAAATTAAATAAAAATCCTAAAATTTCCAGAAATAATTTTCACGGTCCTCTCCTAATATTTAGGACAACATGAACATTTTTCTGGGCTAAAATGCAATTTTCCCTAATTTACTCGAATAAAAACTCAAATAAAAATTCAAAAAAACAAATATTTTTATTTAAAATTGAATTTCCATTATTTCTTCTGTTTTGAAGAAGTCATATTATCTTCTCTCATTATTCATTTATTAGGAAATACTTTGGAAAAATAATTTCAAATAAAATTCACTTTGATCCAATTTACCATATTTGAAAAATTCGAAAATGGAATTTTTATAAAACCTCCAACTCTCTCCAATGGTCCTTGAGTTGCTTAAGGTCCTTAGGATCAAAATGTTCAAATAAAACCAAATAAAAATGCAAAGAGCATGGATGCATATGATGACCTAATGATTAACATCCGAATTGAAAATTGAGATGTTACAAACATTGGGAAGTAGTCGATGAGGTAGGAACCTATTGCCTTTTATTCAAACTCTGGGTATTTTCTACGCTATGCTTATAATGCCATGCTATGCTCATAGACGTGGATTGGTTGTGAGATTCATGAAAGATGTGAGTGTTATTATTAACTAACGAAAACTTATGGTGGCTACTTTAATACACATCTAGGTGGATTTGTTTGGGCACCTGGGGAATCCAATGTTGTCCTAGAAGATCCCAGGGTATCCGTGTGATCATCCTATGGTTCGCCACCCAGGCTCAAAGGGATCATAAGATTATTCATGCTAGAAACTTCCGTGTGCAACCACAAGCCATTATGGGCTTTGGCATAGTTGAGTAAGTTATGAGAATCCTTTCCATGATGGGCTAGCAGATGTAGGGGATTGTAGGTGTACCGGCCTATCTATCGGTTAAGGGGACCTCTTCGGAAAGACTGTGTCTCGATCATCCGTCTCTCAAACATCATGTAGTGCGAGAAACAATGGAGGAGATCGAGTCTTGTGGGGAAAAGTGTGCAAACCTCTGCAGAGTGTACAAACTAATCATGGTTAGCCGTGTCCCCGATTATGGACATCTTGAGTATCTGGTGCATCACTTTACTTAATTAATTTGTTGGGTTAAACTTTTAAATTTTGGGATTGAGTTGGGGTTACCTTCTCAATGTTTTCAACAAACTTTGTAGTTAAATAAAATATATTCCTTTATTGTAGGAAAAAAATTAGCTTTATGCAAATGATAACCATAGAGCCTCCACCAGCCATATATGCATGTAGTGATAGCTGTTATTTGTTCATTGTTCTATAGTGTTATCTTGCCAGCATATTCCATGTGCTGACCTACATAGGTTGCAACGTATTATGTTGCAGAATTTTCAGACGAGGAGTAAGGTGCGCTAGGTCATTGTCATGCACTCAGTTTTGCCGTGGAGTTGGATGTACTCTTCTACCTTCAAATCTTCCGATGTTATCTTATTTAGATGGCCTTCAGCCATATTATTGTAATAAGTTCTCGTTTGAGACATTCAATGTAATAAGTGTGTGATTGAACTCTTTATAAATCCTCGAGTACTGTGTGTGTCAGCAATATCGATCCAGGGATGACACTTAAGCGCAGAGACTTGACCGTCTAAGGTCGGGTTGCTACAAGATGGTATCAGAGCACACGCTGATTATAGGACACGACCACTAGGATAAGCCATAAGACACTCTTCTCTACTCATTTCTGACTCTTCTCCATTTTCTACTCTATAGATGGCGGACCCAAGGAACAAGTTCACTCAACCGGATGATGACACCCCCTTCGGATGACACTTGAAGGAAGTCACTAGGTACCTGAGCATCGGAATACCAAGTTTCACCGGGACCTACACCGCCACTTTACCAAAAGAGGAGCGCTGGATGATTCGAGTTCATGTTCCAGGAAGGACGTTCGCACCAGTTACTGAGCCCATAGAGTTTTCCTTTGATGCACCAACCTAGAGTCTAGGAAAGAGCATGGCCGCCCACATCGCCATCGGACGCATCGGCCAGGTATACAACCAGGAGCTTAAGGACACCATCTACCAGATATGTGGACGCCGAGATGAGAAATGGGAGATGATTTGCACCAGGAAGGATAAATCCATTTCAGCCTACGTACAGGAGTTGAATCAGCACATTCATCGTCAGGAGAACTAGATGTGCGCCAGCATGATAGACATGAAGAAGGTGATGGCCAGGAACATGGAGCTAGAAGAGGAACTCAAGTCTACATGCGATGGATATGAAGAAGAAATTGCTGTACTACTTGAGAAGAATGAAGACCTGAAGAAGAAGCTAGGAATACTCATGGGAGATCCCGAACCCAAAAAGGACATCCGTTCTGAAGACTACATCATAATTGACGACACTGACTCCGACCCCGATAGTGATGATGATTATGAAGACGAAGCTGGAGCAGATATCATGGAGTCTTCCACCAATCAAAATTTCTAGACGACCACCATATTATCATTAGTTTTCCCCCATGTATATAGTAATAGTCCGAGCATTTTGTAACGGTAGTTTAGAATCGATTGTATGATCTTGTTTGAATTGAGTGGTGTGAAATGAATGTGTTTGTCACATGTGCATATGGGCAGTGATTTCTCTTTAGACCTCACTCTATTATGTTCTCACCCCTCTAAAACCTATCAGATGCCTCCGAGACATGACCCCGGATTTGTTTTCCCACCGGAGCTCACTCAGTTGATCCAACAACAGAATGCTTTGATGCAGTTGCTAGTCCAGAACCAAGGCAACAACAACAACAACAACAATAACAATAACAACCCACCGCCACCACCCCCAGTTGACAACTTAGCCCGTTTTCTAAGGTTGAATCCGCCGGTGTTTTCTAGTAGCACAGAGACAATTGTTGCTGATGACTGGCTCCGCAAGATTGGAAGGGAGCTGACCACCGAAGATTGCACAGATGCTAAGAAGGTGTGATTTGCCTCACATCAACTGGATGGATCCGCAGCCTCATGGTGGGAGAACTACACTGCCACTTTCCCCTTGGCCAATGTCACTTGGGATCGGTTTCAACAAGCTTTCCGCACTGCACATGTCTCAGCTGGAGCTATGAGTATGAAGAAGCGTGAGTTTCGCAACTTACGCCAGGGAAATCGTATTGTGGCGCAGTACGTGGATGAGTTTAGCAAGTTAGCTCGCTACGCCCCAGATGATGTGGCCACAGATGCCGCGAAGTAGGAGAAGTTTATGGAAGGGCTGAATGATGAGCTGAGTATGCAGTTGATTGATACGTCTCCATCGTATCTATAATTTTTGATTGTTCCATGCCAATATTATACAACTTTCATATACTTCTGGTAACTTTTTATACTATTTTTGGGACTAACATATTGATCCAGTGCCCAGTGCCAGTTTCTGTTTGTTGCATGTTTTTTGTTTCACGGAAAATCCATATCAAACGGAGTCCAAATGGGATTAAAACTAACGGAGATTTTTTTGGAATATATGTGAATTTTGGGAAGAAGAATCAACGCGAGACGATGCCCGAGGGGGCCACGAGGCAGGGGGCGCGCCCCAGGGGGCCAGGCGCGCCCTGGGCCCTCGTGGCCACCCCGTAAGGTGGTTGGTGCCCTTCTTTCACCGCAATAAAGCCAATATCCGGATAAAAATCATGTACAAAATTCATCCCAATCGGAGTTACGGATCTCCGGAAATTTAAGAAACGGTGAAAGGCCAGAATCTGAAACGTAGAAATAGAGAGAGACAAAGAGACAGATCCAATCTTGGAGGGGCTCTCGCCCCTCCCATGCCATGGAAGCCAAGGACGAGAGGGGAAACCCTTCTCCCATCTAGGGAGAAGGTCAAGGAATAAGAAGAAGAAGGGGGGCCCTCTCGCCCTCTCTCCCGGTGGCGCCGGAACGCCGCCGGGGCCATCATCGCGACAACGATCCACACTAACACCTCCGTCATCTTCACCAACGTCTTCATCACCTTCCCCCATCTGTCTACAGCGGTCCACTCTCCCACAACCCGTTGTACCCTCTACTTGAACATGGTGCTTTATGCTTCATATTATTATCCAATGATGTGTTGCCATCATATGATGTCTGAGTAGATTTTCGTTGTCCTAACGGTGATTGGTGAATTTCTATGATTGGTTTAATTTGCTTGTGGTTATGTTTCTGTCCTTTGGTGCCCATCATATGAGCGCACGCATGGATCACACCATAGGGTTAGTTGTATGTTGATAGGACTATGTATTGGAGGGCAAGAGTGACAGAAGCTTCAACCTAGCATAGAAATTGATGCATACGGGATTGAAGGGGGACCAATATATCTTAATGCTATGGTTGGGTTTTACCTTAATGAACATTAGTAGTTGCGGATGCTTGCTAATAGTTCCAATCATAAGTGCATAGAATTCCAAGTCAGGGATGACATGCTAGCAGTGGCCTCTCCCACATAAAACTTGCTATCGGTCTAGTAAAGTAGTCAATTGCTTAGGGACAATTTCCCAACTCCTACCACCACTTTTCCACACTCGCTATACTAACTTTATTGCTTCTTTACCTAAACAGCCCCTAATTTTTATTTACGTGCTCTTTATATTCTTGCAAACCTATCCAACAACACCTACAAAGTACTTTTAGTTTCATACTTGTTTTAGGTAAAGGAACGTTAAGCGTGCGTAGATTTGTATCGGTGGTCGATAGAACTTGAGGGAATATTTGTTCTACCTTCAGCTCCTCATTGGGTTCGACACTCTTACTTATCGAAAGAGGCTACAACTGTGTGACGCCCCGAGACCGATGTGCCATGTGTTTTCCAGTTATTCGCCGGCGTTGCCATGTCATTTGCTTGCGTGTTGCATTTAATCATGTCATCATGTGCATTGCATCATCATGTTTTCGAAACTTGCATCCGTCTGAGTTTTCCCAGTTCCGTCTGTTGTCCGTTTTGAGTCCAACCACACTTGCATGTGCCCGCGGCACGTCCGAAATACTATTTTATAAGTGGCCGGAAAATGTTCTCAGAATGGGATGAAATTTGGCATGCGATGTTGTTTTGTTGTTAGTAGGTCGCCTGCCAAGTTTCATCGCATTCGGAGCTCGTTTGATAGCCCAACCGTTAAACTATAGCGGCATTATAGCCGGTCAGACGTCGGACGTTTTCGGTCTCCGAAACTGCTGCCGGGCCTCTCTCTCCTCTCTTCTCAGCCATTTCCCTTTTGCACAGCCCACCTACCCTCCTCGCGTGTGAAGTCGTCCGATCGAGATCTAATGGTCCGAAAACGGACTAGTTCCCCTAACCCTGGACCCCCTACCCTATTTAAGCAGCCACCCTTGCCATTTTTCGGCATCCCTAGCCCTTCCCCTACCTCATAGCCATAGCCAAACCCTCCCCTTCCTCGGATCCGGCGCCGCCACCTCGCTCCCGCCACTTGGCACCTCCCGATTGCCCTTGCGCCGCCGCAGCCGCCATCCTCGCCCAGTCCCGTGACGCCATGCCCCCCTGCCGCTTCCCGCTGCTGTGGCCCTAGAGGCTCATCGCGAGCCCGCCCAGGGCCGGTCTGGGTCCGAGGCCGCCCGCCGTGAACCCGCGCTCCAGCTCGTTCCCTGTCGCCGCCTGAACCCCGCTCCTCGCGCCTCTCGCCGGTGCCGCGCCTCTCGCCGGTGTCGCGCCTGCCCCCGCCGCCTAGCGCATCTCCGCCGGCGACCTCGCCTGCTCGACGTCATGCCGACCCACACCGCCTCGTTCCACCACCGTCGCCGCCCGCTTGGCGCTGGAGCACGCCGCCCTGGCCGGATCCGGTGCCCTGGCGACCGGAGTTGCTCGTCCCAGCCACCTCCTCTTCGGATCCGGTGGCTCCCCGCGACGCCACCACACCGGAGGTCTCGCCGTCGCCATGGCCATGCTCGGCCTTCATCGTTGCCGTGCGCGTTGACCCCGCGTTGAAGGCCCAGATCCAACGCCGTGTGGAGCTCAGGAAGGCCGGCCCAACTGCTGCCTCAGCCGGCCTCCTCTGCTTCCTACTGGGCCAAGACCATGGGTGAGAGCCCTCCAGTTCCCCTGTTCTCTATCGGGCCAGCCAGATTCGGCCTGTTTAGGTTTTTTTCCAGATCTGTGAATTTAGTTATTTTTTCAGAGAACGCAGTTTTGCAGAAAAACGCTTGTTGTTCATGCATATCATAACTCACCAACCGCGCATCATATGTAGAAACTTCAAATATGAAAAATGCTTAGAATTGTGTCTAGTTTCATAATATCCAACTTTCAATCATGTTTAGAATGTTTAAGTTGTTGTTTCCATTAATTTGCTTAATTGCCATGCTAAAATGCTTTAATTCATAACTAAATAACCGTAGCTCCAATCTTAATAAACTTTATATGTAAATGGGGTAAAAAAATGTGTAGTTTAACATGGTGGCTTTACTTTGCATGTTTAACAACTCT
Source organism: Triticum dicoccoides (assembly GCF_002162155.2). Lineage (NCBI taxonomy): Eukaryota > Viridiplantae > Streptophyta > Magnoliopsida > Poales > Poaceae > Triticum > Triticum dicoccoides. Next base: position 470,237,226 of record NC_041386.1, read on the forward strand.
AATATATGGTTTAGGTCAGAACAGTACCAATCCATAAAATTGCATATGGGGATTTACCAGAATTGTTGTTCATTGTTTCCGGCCTCATTTAAACTTGCCTAGATAGGTAGTTTTACTTTGCTTCACCCCTTGTCATGCTAAACAACATTTAATATTGTTGAGTACATAAACGAGATCGAACTAAATAACTTGTTGTGGTGTTTCGTCAATATGCAACTCGTTGCATATTGAGCTCCACTTAATTTGTAGAATTGCTTGTGCACTTTGCCATGCCATGCCCTCTTTCAACCGGACATGCATCATACTTGGTTGTGCATCTTGCCATGTTTATGTGGTGGTTGTTTACCATGTTGTTTGCTTCTTTCCGGTGTACTTCTTCGGGTTGGTTCCGATAATGTCGCGTTTGTGAGGATTCGTTCGACTACGTCCGTTTGTCTTATTCATGGACTCGTTCTTCTTCCTTGCGGGATCTTAGGCAAGATGACCATACCCTCGAAATCATTTCTATCTTTGCTTGCTAGTTGCTCGCTCTTTTTGCTATGCCGCGATACCTACCACTTGCTATATCATGCCTCCCATTTTGCCATGTCAAGCCTCTCACCCACCTTTCCTAGCAAACCATTGTTTGGCTATGTTACCGCTTTGCTCAGCCCCTCTTATAGCGTTGCTAGTTGCAGGTGAAGATGGCGTTTGTTCCATGTTGGAACATGGATTTGTTGGGATATCACAATATCTCTTATTTTAATTAATGCATCTATATATTTGGTAAAGGGTGGAAGGCTCGGCCTTATGCCTGGTGTTTTGTTCCACTCTTGCCGCCCTAGTTTCCGTCATACCGGTGTTATGTTCCTTGATTTTGCGTTCCTTACGCGGTTGGGTTATAATGGGAACCCCTTGACAGTTTGCTCTGAATAAAACTCCTCCAGCAAGGCCCAACCTTGGTTTTACCATTTTCCACCTAAGCCTTTTCCCTTGGGAGTCGCACTCCCGAGGTTCATCTTTATTTTAAACCCCTAGGTCAGTGCTCCTCTGAGTGTTGGTCCAAACTAGAGCACCGTGCAGGGCCGTCCCTTGGCAACTTGGGTTACGTTGGCTCCTGTATGCTTAGCTTATCCGGTGTGCCCTGAGAACGAGATATGTGCAGCTCCTATCGGGATTTGTCGGCATAGCGGGTGGTCTTGCTGGTCTTGTTTTACCATTGTCGAAATGTCTTGTAACCGGGATTCCGAGTCTGATCGGGTCTTCATGGGAGAAGGAATATCCTTCGTTGACCGTGAGAGCTTGTGATGGGCTAAGTTGGGACACCCCTGCAGGGTTTTGAACTTTCGAACGCCCGCGGTTATGGGCAGATGGGAATATGTTAATATCCGGTTTTAGAGAACTTGACACTTAACTTTAACTAAAATGCATCAACCGCGTGTGTCCGGGAAGTGAACACGGTTCTTGTGTTATGCTTGAACGTAAGTAGTTTCAGGATCACTTCTTGATCACTTCTAGTTTCATGACCATTGCTTTGCTTCTCTTCTCGCTCTCATTTGCGTATGTTAGCCACCATATATGCTAGTGCTTGCTGCAGTTCCACCTCACAACTTTTTCCTACCCATAAGCTTAAATAGTCTTGATCTCGCGGGTGTGAGATTGCTGAGTCCCCGTGACTCACAGTTTACTTCCAAAACCAGTTGCAGGTGCCGATGATAATCGTGCAGGTGACGCAACCAAGCTCAAGGAGGAGCTCGATGAAGATTGTGTCATTGTGTTGTTTCGTTTTCCAGTTGATCAGTAGTGGAGCCCAGTCGGGGCGATCGGGGATCTAGCATTAGGGGTTGTCTTTCTTTATTTGGTTCCGTAGTCGGACCTTGATTGCATTCTGGATGATGTAATGCTATATTTATCTATTGTGTGAAGTGGCGATTGTAAGCCAACTCTTTATCCCTTTCATATTCAGTACATGGGATGTGTAAAGATTACCCCTCTTGCAACATGCCTACTATGCGGTTATGCCTCTAAGTCGTGCTCCGACACGTGGGAGATATAGCCGCATCGTGGGTGTTACAAGTTGGTAATCAGAGGCTTCCCTGACTTAGGAGCCCCCTGCTTGATCGAATTGCTGGCGTTGTTGAGTCTAGAAAAATGTTTTGAGTCTTATAGGATTATATATATCGTAGAGTAGGATTCTTTTTACTCCTCAGTCCCTTCGTCGCTCTGGTGAGGCTTCCTGACGTAGAGTTTTGACTCTTCTCTCCTCAAATTTCACGAATTTTTTTTAGGATCATGCGGGTATCTTGGAATCGTTCCGATGGTTTTGTGACGAGAACATTGTTCTTGGTGCCTCCTGACATTTAGGGGTTGTGGCAGTGTCCCGGGGAGTTGAGCTCCGAGGTGTTGTCGTCACAATTTTATCGTTGCAGTTTTGGAATACTTGAGTTCGCCGACATCGAAAATCTCTTTTATGCAGTTGTTGGTGGGATAACCTCGACGCCACCCAGTACTGGGGCGGGAGTTCGGGAGTATTGCCATAACTCGTATAACAGATGCTTTTCGAAGGTTGAGGTAAATGATTTTCGAAGGTTTCTTGGTTATGTGTTGAAGGATGGATACAGCTGGCTATAGGATTTGCTAGTTTTGGGTGAGATATTATGCTTCCCCTGTATCCCCAACACCTTATTGCATAACCAAAAAGTTTCGGGAGTTTATAAGTGGGAATTCATGTAGCTCATAGGATATCTTTCCGACAGATGTATGATATGAAATTGGGGTTCGACGTCTAGTGGTCCGCCTATCCACGGTTGGTTTTACAGTGGTCTCGTTGTGTCTTAAAGAGTCCTTGGCTATGCTGACTCGGGGACGCTTAATATGTCATGTGCACTGCCTTGTACATGATGGTGCTATATGATCGAGCCCGTGTGGGCCCCACCATGAAAACTCCGGACGAAATCTCTATCATATGTTTGTTCCGGCTTTTTCTGCAAGCCACTCCTTTGTTTTGTTTTTCAGCTGTGGTATTCGAGTTGCTTCAATGTCAAGTGTTGATTCCATACCTTTCCTAAGCGATGCCCTCATATTTCTATGTGGATGATAATCCTTCTTGATCATCAAGGTTGTCTTTTCAATTCTTTCCAACCGGTGTGCTTCTCTTCAAGTGGATCCGATCATTTTAAACATTCGGAAGTTTAATTCTAAGTTCTCTCAACGGTGTACGTTTCATCCGTCCCAAGTTGTCTTTGTTTTTCCCGCCCTCCCACCCTTTTTCTTCAAGGATTCAGATTTCTTAATCAAGTATCCATTTTATTCATGAGAAGTCTCTCCATTGTTTTCCGTCAATGTTCTTATCCGGTGATTCTCAGAAGATACTAACGGAGCCTCAAGTTCGTCATTATTCGTTCTCTTTCTTCTCCGGTGGATTCAATTCAAGCTTTGTCGATCATATCTTTTCCTCGGTTCAAATATTTTCTCATGTCGGTGCACCTCTTAATCATCCACTTCTCGCTATTCAATTATTCCGGAGTGCTAAAGATATCTCGAAAGATTCGCGTTGCCATTCTCAATCGTCAAGATATCTCGAAGTTGTTATCTCATTCAAGCCATTTAATTCAACCGGTGCAATCTCTCTTCAAATCATTTCAACGGTGTTTATCTTGAGTGGGCCCTAACCCACAGGTCTTTCCCAGGATCTTTCCCGACTCTTCTAATTTTCCCGGAGCTATTCTAAAAAAATTCTTCTCCAAGTTTGATGTAAGAATGAGTTATCATCAGTCAGATGTCTTCTCCAAGATCTTTCAAATTTTTTTCAGCGTTGGTTCTACTTTTCTATTCTTCTTTATTCCAGAGTGTCTCAACAATTTGATGGTGTTCTTCTCGTCATTCTTTGATTTGAAGACCGAAGAGGAGTTCCTCTTAAATCCTTACCCGTTATCCCAAAGATTCATGGTTCTAGCTTGATGCCATCCTCTCATAATTGTTTTTGATTGTGAGAATTCTTTTCACCCATCCAGAGCAATTCATGAGTCTTTTCAGTTTGATTCTCCGAAGGCCATCATTTCGGGTTTATTCATTCTCAGCTTTCAGCTCTCATTCTTCAAATCTTACTGGTGCACCATTCAAATATTCTATAATCAGCTCATGATCACTTTGTTCTTGTGTATCAAATTTCCCTCAAGTATCTTCATTCGTTCTCTAATTCTTACTAGTGATTCATCCCTTTACTTCGTTCATTTCCAATTCTTGCGGTGGTTTGTTCAAGAGTTCTCTTCCTTGGTTATCATATCAATTCATTCATTCTTCCCAATCCTACCGGCGGTCCGTTGAAGACCTTTCCAAGCTTGCGCTATATCTATCTTAATCCTTTCTACGAGAATAAGTAGTATGCCAAATCCGTTTGCACGTCATCAATTTAAGTTGGTCAAGGATACACATAATGTAATTCTTATTCTTGTTTCATCCAAGCGATTAATTCCTTATTCCGGAGGTTCATCAAAATTCTTGATTTCATTTGTTCATCTTTCTTTCCGGAGTTCCAAGATATCTCAATTATGTCATCACAAAGCTCCATCTAATCATTGCAAGGCTTCAATCTCATTCTTTTCATCCTTCACTTCTTTTTGATCATTCTTTTATTACCGGAGTTCTTCGTGGAGGTTCTACATGATGGTTCATCAAGGATTTAATTCCTTCTCAAAGTGTTCATTGAGATTCTTTTCACAGGAGCTCAAGTTTTCTTCATCTTGCAATCCGGAGTGCAATTGTTCTCCCTTATCTTTTGAGGTGGTAATATATCATTCTTCATTCACAAGAATGAGGTATTTAAACCCATCATTTTCTTCCTTGGAATTATCTTGGGTTATATTTCATCGAAAGATTTCCCTAAGGATTATTGCAAATTATGGTGCTCATAAATGACCCAAGTTCTTCTTTCATCCTCCTGGTGAAATAAGTTTGTCATCTCCTTGTTGACCTTAATCCAATCTATTGTTTTCGTTAGTGGCAGAATTTCACCTCATAATTTTGAGTCATTTTCCATAAGCCCACTACAAGTTTATTCGTTTCGTTCTTAGTTTTCCAACAACTCCGTTATAACCTTCTTGGAAGGGTGCTTTCCAAGCCCATTTGTGGCAAAAGTTGGATCTTCTTCACCATTCTGTCATTCCAATGATCTATCGTCTATTATTTCTTCCGGAGGCATAGTGATATTGCTCTCTTCACTCATCATCTTGTATTTGGAGGATCGTGTTCTTTCCAGTGCTTATCCATTTTGTGACGCCCCGATTCAATCCTACACTAATCATACACGCAAATGTGTACGATCAAGATCAGGGACTCATGGAAAGATATCACAACACAACTCTACAAATAAAATAAGTCATACAAGCATCATATTACAAGCCAGGGGCCTCGAGGGCTCGAATACAAGAGCTCGATCATAGACGAGTCAGCGGAAGCAACAATATCTGAGTACAGACATAAGTTAAACAAGTTTTCCTTAAGAAGGCTAGCACAAACTGGGATACATATCGAAAGAGGCGCAGGCCTCCTGCCTGGGATCCTCCTAAACTACTCCTGGTCGCCGTCAGCGGGCTGCACGTAGTAGTAGGCACCTCCCGAGTAGTAGTAGTTGTCGTCGATGGTGCCGTCTGGCTCCTGGGCTCCATCGTCTGGTCGCACCAATCGAGTATAGAAAGGGGGAAAAGGGGGAGCAAAGCAACCGCGAGTACTCATCCAAAGTACTCACAAGCAAGGAGCTACACTACATATGTATGCATTGGTATCAAATGGAATAAGGGTATCATATGTGGACTGAACTGCAAAATGCCGGAATAAGAGGGGGATAGCTAGTCCTTTCGAAGACTACGCTTCTGGTAACCTCCATCTTGCAGCAGGAGAAGAGAGTAGATGGTAAGTTCACCAAGTATCATCGCATAGCATAATCCTAACCGATGATCCTCCCCTCGTCGCCCTGTGAGAGAGAGATCACCGGTTGTATCTGGCACTTGGAAGGGTGTGTTTTATTAAGTATCCGGTTCTAGTTGTCATAAGGTCAAGGTACAACTCCGGGTTGTCCTTTTACCGAGGGACATGACTATTCGAGTAGATCAACTTCCCTGCAGGGGTGCACCACATAACCCAACACGCTCGATCCCCTTTGGTCAGACACACTTTTCTGGGTCATGCCCGGCCTCGGAAGATCAACACGTCGTAGCCCTACCTAGGCACAACAGAGAGGTCAGCACGCCGGTCTAAAACCTATGGCGCAGGGGTCTGGGCCCATCGCCCATTGCACACCTGCACGTTGCGTACGCGGCCGGAGAGCAGACCTAGCAACCTCCATTACAAAGGAAGTTGCGTTACGCGGTCCAACCTAGCGCGCGCCACTCAGTCGCTGACATCACGAAGGGTTCGGCTGATACCATGACGTCGAGTGCCTATAACTGTCCCCGCGTAGATGGTTAGTGCGTATAGGCCAGTAGCCAGACTCAGATCAAATACCAAGATCTCGTTAAGCGTGTTATTTTGAAATAACGACGGACGCCGACCAGGGCCAGGCACACCTCTCTCCTAGGTGGTCTCAACTTGCCCTATCACTCTGCCACAGTGTAACCATCAGGGGCCTTCGGGAACTCAGGCCCACCTCTACCGGGATGGAGCCACCTGCCCCTTCAGCCCCCAACATCGGAATCACTTGCGGGTACTCCTACGAGCCGACCCATCTTTAGTCACCAACTGTATAGCATGTATTTATGTACCCGTGATCACCTCCCGAGCGATCATGGCCCGATATTATAGCAGGGCAGACGGACAAGAAAGTATGGCCACTGATGATAAACTAGCATCCTATACTAAGCATTAGGATTGCAGGTAAAGGTAACAACAGTAGTAGCAAGGACATGCTATGCATCAGAATAGGATTAACGGGAAGCAGTAACATGCTACACTACTCTGATGCAAGCAGTATAGAGGAG
>NC_041386.1:470244553-470253959 GCF_002162155.2 Triticum dicoccoides
GGTTGCTCTGGCTAGAGAGAGGGGTCGTCAACACCGTAGTCGTACTGGGTAGCAGCGGCGTCGGTCTCGGTGTCTAGCGAGAGAATAGGGGGGAGAAACAATAAATATAATGCAAACAAATGCATGACGATGCATGACATGGCAAAGCGTGATGCTAGGTGTGCGCTAACGCGGTACGAGGTGGTACCGGTGAAGGGGGGAAACATCCGAGAAAGTATCCCCGGTGTTTCGCGTTTTCGGGCAGAGTAGCCAGAGGGGGGAAAGCTGTGTGTTCGCTATGCTAGGGATGCATGGCGGACGAACGGGCTGCATACCCGAATTCGTCTCATCGTTCTGAGCAACTTTCATGTTGAAAATATTTTAATCCGAGTTACGGATTAAAAGATATGATTTTCTAAAATTTTATTAATTTTCTAGAATTTAATTAATTATTTAAATTAATTCGAAAATGGATTAATGACATCAGCATGATGTCATGCTGACGTCAGCAGTCAACAGAGTTAACTGGTCAACCTGACCAGTGGGTCCAGTGGGACCCACCTGTTATACACTATTTAGACTTAATTAGGGTTTAGGCTAAACAAACTACCGTTTAATTAAACTAATAGATTAATTAGATTAATTAACAAGGATTAAATAACTTAATTAACTAATTAACTAATTAATTAATTAAGTTTAATTTTATTTATTATTTATTTATTTGTTTATTTTTTTAAATCCTTTTTTTGGAAATGTTCTGTGGGGTGGGGCCCTCGTGTCATAGGCCTAGAAGGCCTAACGGGTGACGGGCGTAGGGGCGAGTGGGTGCTGGGCGCCGGGCGCCAGCCCGACTTGCACCCGCCCGGTCCAGCCACAGCATCGAGCGGCACGACGCGCTGACTAGAGAGGGCGAGGCAGGGCCTAGGTGGGGCGCGGCAGGCGAAGGCGGGGCACGGCAGCGGCGGCGGTGACGAGCGCGAGCAGAGGCGCGGGCAAGGCGCTGGAGAGGAGCAGCAGCAGCCAGTGCGGGAGGGACGGCCACGACGGAGCAGGGGCGTCCATGGCGGATGCGAGCGGGGATGGAGGCAGAGCGCCATCAGCAGGGCGGCAGGCGACTACGGCAGTGGCGCGGCAAGTGCGGACGAGGAGGGAAGGGAACGCGCGGGCGGCGCGGCTGGGAAGCACGCCCGCAGGCCGCGGTGCAGCAGTTGCAGCAGTAGGGGCGGCGCGGTCGGGCCGGCAAGCGAGCCAGGGCCACGCGCTTCGGTGCGAGCAGGCGCAGTCGAGTGCGGGCGCGTGAGCGGGGCATCGGGGGCGCGCACATCGGAGTGGACGCGGCCGCGGTGAGCGAGGAGGCAGGGAGATCCGGGACACGGGCGGCGCACGGGTGCACGCGTGCGATGGCCGTGGCGACGAGCGTGAGGCGCGTGCGCAACGCTGGCAGTCGGTGCCGCGCGAGGGAGAGGGGAGGGAGCTAAGGAGAGGGAGTGGGCCGGCTGGGCCTGGTGGGCTGGTCGGCCAACTGGGCCAGTAGGCCGTGGGAGGGGGTTCCCTCTTTTTTTTGTTAGTTTCTTTCTTTTATTTATTTTCCTTTTCTGTTTTAGTTAGTTTAGGTCATTTAGGTATTTTGTAAAATTGTGTTTGCCGCACCATAATTACCCTTGTAATATTTGGCAACCACCGAACATTTTTGTTTCAATTTTTGGAAACTTTTATTGTAGACATTAATTTTAAATTTGAATTTGACGCGGTTGAACTAACAGACGTTTAGCAACAGTAATCGGGATGACGTGGCATGATTGGCGTGGGATTACTGTAGCAAGATTATCAGGTCGTTACAAATCTCCTCCACTACAAGAAATCTCGTCCCGAGATTTAGGAGGTAGAAGGAAACAGTGCAGGGTATTCATCGCGAAGACGATCCTCGCGTTCCCAGGTGGCTTCGTCTTTAGAGTGATTCGACCACTGGACCTTGAGGAACTTGGTCGCCTTCTGATGTGTGCGGCGTTCAGCTTGGTCGAGAATGCGGACCGGATGCTCTTTATAGGAGAGATCCTGTTGCAATTCGAGCACTTCATGGTCCACTGCTCGGATTGGGTCCTTGTAGCAGCGTCGAAGTTGCGACACGTGGAGCACATCATGAACCTAAGAAAGGTTTGACGAAAGCTCGAGTTGATATGCCACTTTCCCACGCCTCTCAAGAATAGTGAAAGGACCAATATAGCGGGGAGCTAGCTTTCCTTTGATCCCGAAGCGGTGTGCACCCTTCATTGGTGTAACTCGAAGATAGGCCTTTTCACCAGGTTGATAGACCATGTCTTTATGATGACAGTCATAATTACTCTTTTGGCGTGACTGAGCAGTCTTGAGATTCTCGCGAATAATGCGGACTTGTTCTTCGGCATGTTGGATAATATCCGAACCAAAGAGTGGACGTTCCCCAGTTTCTGACTAGTTCAGAGGGGTTCGACACTTGCGTCCATATAACACTTCGAAGGGGGCCATCTTCAGACTAGCTTGATAGCTATTATTATAAGAGAACTCAGCATATGGGAGAGATTCCTCCCATTTCTTGCCGAAGGAAATAACACAAGCTCGAAGCATGTCTTCAAGAACTTGGTTGACACGTTCAACTTGCCCTTGTGACTGTGGATGAAACGCAGTACTGAAAGATAAGTGAGTCCCCATAGCTTCTTGGAAACTTGCCTAGAATCTTGAAGTGAATAAGCTGCCACGGTCCGAACTGATAACCAGTGGAATACCGTGAAGTGAAACAATTCTGGACATGTAGAGAGTTGCAAGCTGACTAGCAGTGATAGTTTCTTTGACCGCCAGAAAATGTGCAACTTTAGAAAGCCGGTCAATGACGACAAGAATAGCATCATTACCTTTCTGCGATTTGGGAAATCCAGTGACGAAGTCCATTTCAACATGGTCCCATTTCCATTCAGGAATAGAGATAGGTTGCAGAGTTCCAGCAGGCCTTTGATGCTCTGCTTTGATACGGCGACAAATGTCACACTCAGCAACATAACGAGCAATGTCCTGCTTCATATTAGACCACCAGAATCTTTGACGAATATCCTGGTACTTATTTGTACTACCAGGATGGATGGACAGAGGCGTATCATGAGCTTCTTGCATAACCCTTTTTGTCTTATCTAGGTTTTTCTTCGAACATGGTACCACTAGGCGGCCTTTGAAGTACAAGGCGCCATCGTCGGCGATAGTGAAGAATGAGGGCTTTCCTTTTGCTAGATGGCGTTTAATCTTATGGACTTCAGAGTCATAACCTTGATAGTATTTATACCAGCTACGAGATCTGGTACGACAGCCAGGGTATTTAGAGAACCCTTAGTAACAACAAGAAGATTCATCTTGCGGAACTCCGGGGGAGGGGGAGTGAGTGCTCCAGGAGGAACAATATGAAGGTTCAGCTTTCTAAATTCTTCGACAAGCGAGGGCTGAACTTTGTGAACCAGGAGGTGGTTGCAGTAAGACTTGCGGCTCAAGGCATCAGCCATTACATTAGCCTTGCCGGGGGTATAGGATATACCCATGTCAAAGTCTACAACAGTCTCCATCCATCTTTGCTGACGGAGGTTCAGATCTGACTGAGTAAACAGATACTTCAGACTTTGGTGGTCGGTGAAGATTTCGCAACGATTACCGAGAAGGTAATGTCGCCACTGCTTCAGTGCATGAATGACAGCAGCAAGCTCGAGGTCGTGAACTGGGTAGTTTTCTTCGTGAGGGCGCAGTTGACGAGAGGCATAAGAAATCACTCCGCGCTCTTGCATTAGGACACAGCCTAATCCTCGACGGGAAGCATCGCAGTAAATGACAAAGTCCTTCTTAGTATCAGGTGGAGCAAGCACTGGGGCAGAAGTTAACTTGTCTTTGAGCGCCTGGAAACTTTCCTGACACTTGTCTGTCCAGTCGAACTTGACACCCTTATGCAACAGATTAGTCAGAGGTCTGGCAATCTTGGAGAAGTTCTCAACGAATCGATGGCAATAGCTGGCGAGACCGAGAAAACTTCGGACTTGCTTGACATTCTTCGGAGGAGTCCAATCGAGAATAGCCTGAACTCGTTCAGGGTTGACGGCAATACCATCCTTGGAGATGACATGCCCAAGATAGGTTACTTCGGGGAGCCAGAATTCACACTTGGAATACTTAGCATACAGCTGATGCTCTCGAAGCTTTTCCAGCACAAGACGAAGATGTTCAGCATGTTCTTCTTTGTTCTTGGAAAATACAAGGATATCATCCAGATAAACCACGACGAACTTGTCGAGGTAATCCATGAATATATAGTTCACCAGATGGGAGAAGGTGGCGGGAGCATTCGTTAAGCCGAATGACATGACGGTGTACTCGTATGACCCATACCGAGTCACGAAGGCGGTTTTTGGGATGTCCTCTTCACGAACACGGATCTGGTGGTAACCCAACCTCAAGTCGAGTTTGGAGAACACCGATGAGCCAGCCAGTTGATCATAAAGATCATTGATCCGAGGAAGAGGATATTTATTCTGAATGGTAGCTTGGTTTATAGGACGGTAGTCTTGGACTAATCGGTTTGTCCCATCCTTCTTCTTAACAAAGAGAGAAGGTGCTCCCCAAGAAGAGCAACTTGGGCGAATCAAACCCTTGACAAGAGATTTGTCGATTTCCTCCTTAAGCTCAATGTGTTCATGTGGCGGCATCTCGTAGGGTCGTTTGGTTATAGGGGTGGTGCCTGGTTTCAAGTTGATAATGAATTCGACAGCTCTAGCAGGGGGAATCCCGGGAAGTTCTTCTGGGAAGACGTCTTGGAATTCACGAACGACGGGAATGTTTTCAATGCCCTCGAGTGGTGCAGCGTTCAACGCATTCAAGGCATAAAGTCGTGCCTCGGTGTTCTGAACTAGATGAGCTTGGTAAGCAATTATTTCATCAGAAGGGTGTAGCAGATGGACGACCTTAGTGGCGCAAACTATAGAAGCAGTATGCGCTTTCAACCAATCCATTCCCAGAATGAGGTCGATGCTACAGGACTTCAGTATGATGGGAGTGGCAAGGAATTCCAGTCCTTCAATTTCAACGAGAATGTTGTGACTAACCATAGAGGTTTGACACTGGCCTGCAGGAGTGTGTACCACAATCGTAGTGTTCATCTCTTCGTATTTAATGCCATGCATGAATGCAAACTCAGCCGATATGAATGAATGCGATGCTCCTGTGTCAAATAAAACAGATGCTGGTACTGAATTTACGAGGAGTGTACCCATCACGGTAGCAGGCTGGTCTAGAACTTCATTGAGATCAACGTGGTTGGCATGGACACGACCATAAGACTTGGCATTGTTGTTGTGAGGCTGGTTGCTTCCACGGCCAGCTATGGGGAGGGACAGTTGATTCTGGTTCTGATTCTGATAGCAGTTCCTGGCAAGGTGACCAGGTTGGCCACACTTGTAGCACAAACCATTATTGGGAGTGGGAACAGGAGCTTGGGGTGGCGGAGCTGGGAGCCTTGGCTGCCTAGTTGGAGGAGTAGGCAGACAAGGGGCAGCATAGGACTGCCTTGGGGCAGGTGCAGTTGGCTGGTACATGCTGTTGGGAATCCATATCTTACGCTTCTGCGAGGACGGGCCCGAAGATGAGCCCGTGTCATGGTTGCGCCTGTGAGAGCTCTGGTATTCCTGCAGACCAGTTTCGACATTGATGGCCTTGTTCACCAGGGTGGCGAAATCAGCAAAGTCATGCACTAGAAGTGCGAGCTTGATGTCAGCTTGAAGGCCATCACGGAACTTCTCCTGTCTGCGTGCATCAGTTGCAATGTCTTCTTCAGCATAGTGGACAAGTCAAGAAACTCCCGCTGATAAGCTTCAACAGTCTTGTTGCCTTGGGTGAGGTTGCGAAACTCGCGCTTCTTACGGTCCATGACTCCCTGAGGAATGAAGCGAGCACGGAAGGCAGCTTGGAAGTCTGGACAGGTGATGATTGTTCCAACTGGCAGAGTACGCCTGTGGCTGTCCCACCATTGAGCTGCGGGTCCTTTTAGGAAGAAAGAAGCAAAGGTGACGTAGCTTGCAGAGGCTACATCAGCATACTCCATCTCATAGGTGATGTCACGGAGCCAGTCATCAGCATCAAGAGACTGAGTTGAGCTGCGGTACATGGTCGGGTTGAGGCGCATGAAATCCTGCAGAGTCACTTGGGTTGGCTGCTAATTCATATTGGGGCGAGGAAACTGAGCCATAATATTCTCCATGAACTGACGATTCAGCTCAAACTGTTGGATCATACCAGCCATGTACTCAGGCGGTGGTGGGAAGTTGCCACCATGACCACGACCACCTGGTCTAACCATCCTGCTAATATATAACAGGGGTAGTTCAGCATCGAGAAATTGCGAGGGCAAGAATCATTCATGATGAAACATGTATAATGAAAGGAACACGATAGATACTGCATAGTAGTTGGCATATCTTACAAAAGTGATCATGCATAGAGTTCGGTACATAGAGTGCAGTACACAGACTAAGATCATCATAGGCGGCACGCAGGCTCGCGGCGAATGCACCTAACACCAACAAGCAAGCCTACATCAGTCCCGGGAGGAACTGTGGAGGTAGGTGTAGCCTGACAGCTGGTAGTGACGCGAAGGGAAGACCTCCACGTGAGTAGCCTGGGGTCCGCAGATACTCTGGTGCAGAACCCGATGCGCAGGTGGCAGGAGAGGACCAAGTGCAGGAGAGTAGCCTCCCACATCTGGCCAGCCGACGCCCTGAGGCATCACGGTCCTGGCAGGGTAGATCGCAGAGCGCGACAGATCACCAGATCGGACAGAGGGGTGCAACAGCGTCAGAGCATGATACAAGTGCTGACGGGTGGTGTACAACTCGTGGCGAAGAGCTCGGTTAGCTCTATCCAGCCCATTAGCATGCAGAACGAGGTTCTGATGGTAGAAGGGCTCTCGGGTGACAGTGGAGTAGGCAGCAGTGTAGTATCCCTCCGCACCAACATCGGATGTGATAGCAATGTGCCTGAAGGGGGAGGTGTCCAACTCCTGATACTCTCCACGAAGACGTGTCAGAGCAGCATAAGCAGCATCATGGACCATCATGTCGATAGTCACTCCAACACCATGAGCAGTGTGCAGCACGGTAGTGGAGTCATACTCCCGAGAGTAGAGGTGGACGATGGCACGGTACTGCTCCTGGTTGAAGTCCTGGTACTCCTCATAGACGGTGTACTCAGGGTGCCAGCGATAACCCAGATAGGTCATCATCTCAACCAACACAGAAGGTGATCCTGAGGCACCAATGGCCGTCGTGTGGCGCACGACCTGTCTCGTGGGTTCCATCTGAAAACAAAGATGTTTCAAAGGAGTCAACTGACAGTGTGGATAATGTTCAATATACTACTTTAATGAATAGCTAGGGCTTATCCAACTTTGGGGTGAACGTGGTCACGGGATTCTAATGTTAAAGTTAGTAAAATCGTTTAACCCGAGTAGGAGAGAGTTCAGAGTCCCAGAGTAAGGATCGAGGAGTAAAATATCCTAATACCACCCAGATGGCGACGTGGGCCCGTAAGGCACACAGCCATGTTAGTAAAAGTTTTTGTAATGTCTAGACTCGACTTCGGCCAAGGAGTGTGGAAGGGGGTTCCTACAGGCAGTCGGCTCTAATACCAACTTGTGACACCCCCGATTCAATCGTACACTAATCATACACGCAAATGTGTACGATCAAGATCAGGGACTCACGGAAAGATATCACAACACAACTCTACAAATAAAATAAGTCATACAAGCATCATATTACAAGCCAGGGGCCTCGAGGGCTCGAATACAAGAGCTCGATCATAGATGAGTCAGCGGAAGCAACAATATCTGAGTACAGACATAAGTTAAACAAGTTTGCCTTAAGAAGGCTAGCACAAACTGGGATACAGATCGAAAGAGGCGCAGGACTCCTGCCTGGGATCCTCCTAAACTACTCCTGGTCGCCGTCAGTGGGCTGCACGTAGTAGTAGGCACCTCCTGAGTAGTAGTAGTAGTTGTCGTCGACGGTGGCGTCTGGCTCCTGGGCTCCATCGTCTGGTCACAGCAATCAAGTATAGAAAGGGGGAAAAGGGGGAGCAAAGCAACCGTGAGTACTCATCCAAAGTACTCGCAAGCAAGGAGCTACACTACATATGTATGCATTGGTATCAAATGGAATACGGGTATCATATGTGGACTGAACTGCAGAATGCCAGAATAAGAGGGGGATAGCTAGTCCTTTCGAAGACTACGCTTCTGGTAACCTCCATCTTGCAGCAGGAGAAGAGAGTAGATGGTAAGTTCACCAAGTATCATCGCATAGCATAATCCTAACCGATGATCCTCCCCTCGTCGCCCTGTGAGAGAGCAATCACTGGTTGTATCTGGCACTTGGAAGGGTGTGTTTTATTAAGTATCCGGTTCTAGTTGTCATAAGGTCAAGGTACAACTCCGGGTCGTCCTTTTACCGAGGGACACGGCTATTCGAATAGATCAACTTCCCTGCAGGGGTGCACCACATAACCCAACACGCTCGATCCCCTTTGGCCGGACACACTTTTCTGGGTCATGCCCGGCCTCAGAAGATCAACACGTCACAGCCCTACCTAGGCACAACAAAGAGGTCAGCACACCGGTCTAAATCTATGGCGCAGGGGTCTGGGCCCATCGCCCATTGCACACCTGCACGTTGCGTACGCGGCCGGAGAGTAGACCTAGCAACCTCCATTACAAAGGAAGTTGTGTTACACGGTCCAACCTGGCGCGCGCTACTCAGTCGCTGACGTCACGAAGGCTTCGGCTGATACCATGACGTCGAGTGCCCATAACTGTCCCCGCGTAGATGGTTAGTGCGTATAGGCCAGTAGCCAGATTCAGATCAAATACCAAGATCTCGTTAAGCGTGTTATTTTGAAATAACCACGGACGCCGACCAGGGCCAGACCCACCTCTCTCCTAGGTGGTCTCAACCTGCCCTATCGCTCCGCCACAGTGTAACCGTCGGGGGCCTTTAGGAACTCAGGCCCACCTCTACCGGGATGGAGCCACCTGCCCCTTCAGCCCCCAACATCGGAATCACTCACGGGTACTCCTATGAGCCGACCCGTCTTTAGTCACAAACCATATAACATGTATTTACGTATAAGTATATACCCGTGATCACCTCCCGAGTGATCATGGCCCGATATTATAGCATGGCAGACGGACAAGAAAGTATGGCCACTGATGATAAACTAGCATCCTATACTAAGCATTAGGATTGCAGGTAAAGGTAACAACAGTAGTAGCAAGGACAGGCTATGCATCAGAATAGGATTAACGGGAAGCAGTAACATGCTACACTACTCTAATGCAAGTAGTATAGAGGAGAGTAGGTGATATCTGGTGATC
>NC_041386.1:470254242-470317407 GCF_002162155.2 Triticum dicoccoides
TTGCCTGGTTGCTCTGGCAAGAGAGAGGGGTCATCAACACCGTAGTCGTACTGGGTAGCAGCGGCGTCGGTCTCGGTGTCTAGCGAGAGAAGAGGGGGGAGAAACAATAAATATAATGCAAACAAATGCATGATGATGCATGGCATGGCAAAGCGTGATGCTAGGTGTGCCCTAACGCGGTACGAGGTGGTACCGGTGAAGGGGGGAAACATCCAGGAAAGTATCCCCGGTGTTTCGCGTTTTCGGGCAGAGGAGCCGGAGGGAGGAAAGCTGCGTGTTCGCTATGCTAGGTATGCATGGCGGACAAACGGACTGCGTATCCGAATTCGTCTCATCGTTCTAAGCAACTTTCAGGTTGAAAATATTTTAATCCGAGTTACGGATTAAAAGATATGATTTTCTAAAGATTTTATTAATTTTCTGGAATTTAATTAATTATTTAAATTAATTCGAAAATGGATCAATGACATCAGCATGATGTCATGCTGACGTCAGCAGTCAACAGAGTTAACTGGTCAACCTGACCAGTGGGTCCAGTGGGACCCACCTGTCGTACACTGTTTAGACTTAAGTAGGGTTTAGGGTAAACAAACTACTGTTTAATTAAACTAATAGATTAATTAGATTAATTAACTAGGATTAATTAACTTAATTAACTAATTAATTAAGTTTAATTTTACTATTTATTTATTTATTTATTTTTTAAATCCTTTTTTTGGAAACGTTCTGTGGGGTGGGGCCCTCGTGTCATAGGCCTAGAAGGACTAAAGGGTGACGGGCGTAGCGGCCAGTGGGTGCTGGGCGCCGGGCGCCTGCCCGACTGGCACCCGCCCGGTCCAGCCGCAGCACCGAGCGGCACGACGCGCTGACTAAAGAGGGCGAGGCAGGGCCTAGGTGGGGCGCGGCAGGCGAAGGCGGGGCACGGCAGCGGCGGCAGTGACGAGCGCGAGCAGAGGCGCGGGTGAGGCACTGGAGAGCAGCAGAAGCGACCAGTGCGGGAGGGACGGCCACGACGGAGCAGGGGCGGCCATGGCGGATGCGAGCGGGGATGGAGGCAGAGCGCCGTCAGCAGGGCGGCAGGCGACTACGGTAGTGGCGCGGCAAGTGCGGACGAGGAGGGAAGGGAACGCGCGGGCGGCGCGGCTGGGAAGCACGCCCGTGGGCCGCGGTGCAGCAGTAGGGGTGGCGCGGTCGGGCCGGCAAGCGAGCCAGGGGCGCGCGCTTCAGTGCGAGCAGGCGCAGTCGAGCGCGGGCGCGTGGGCGGGGCATCGGGGGCGCGCACATCGGAGTGGACGCGGCCGCGGTGAGCGAGGAGGCAGGGAGATCCGGGACGGGGGCGGCGCACGGGTGCGCGCGTGCGATGGCCGTGGCGACGAGCGTGAGGCGCGCGCGCAGCGCTGGCAGTCGGTGCCGCGCGAGGGAGAGGGGAGGGAGCTAAGGTGAGGGAGTGGGCCGGCTGGGCCTAGTGGGCTGGTCGGCCAACTGGGCCAGTAGGTCGTGGGAGGGGGTTCCCTCTTTTTTTTGTTTTGTTAGTTTCTTTCTTTTATTTATTTTCCTTTTCTGTTTTAGTTAGTTTAGGTCATTTAGGTATTTTGTAAAATTGTGTTTGCTGCACCATAATTACCCTTGTAATATTTGGCAACCATCGAACATTTTTGTTACAATTTTTGGAAACTTTTATTGTCGACATTAATTTTAAATTTGAATTTGACGCGGTTGAACTAACGAACGTTTAGCAACAGTAATCGGGATGATGTGGCATGATTGGCGTGGGATTACTGTAGCAAGATTATCCAGGCGTTACACATTTAACTGGAGCGTTGTGTCATCTCCTCAAGTTCTTTTCATCTTATCAAGTTTTCTTCTCTTTTGTACCGGAGTGTTGTCCAAATTATATCATTCTTATTCTTTCTCTATCTTGTTTTAACCGGAGTGTTGTGTCTATCATTCCTCTTCTAACTGGAGTCTCATCCAAGTGCTTTCATTTTGCCAAGTTCATATTCTTACCTTCCATTTCCAACCGAAGTGTTGTGTAATTGATCTTTATCGTTCCTTGTACATCTCGTTTCTACCGGAGTGCTTGCATGTACTTTTTGTCCATTGCAACCCTTTTCTTATGTCTTTCAACCTACAAGGCTCTAGTAATGTTCCTTGTTCCTCTTTTATAACGGAGTGTTCTTAATTTTGTTCATCTCCGCTGTATTCTTTCATTCAATGTTTAACCTCTCAAGGTTCTTCAGTTTCACTCTTTTGTCAAAGAAGCAACTTAGTTTTACCTCTTCTCTTCCTCTTCCCTTTCTCTCCGGTGCCATTCTAGATCTCGGGACAAGATCCTCTCGTAGTGGTGGAGTGTTGTGACGCCCTGAGACCGATGCGCCAGGTGTCTTCCAGTTATTCGCCGGCATTGCCATGTCATTTGCTTGCGTGTTGCATTTCATCATGTCATCATGTGCATTGCATCATCATGTTTTTGAAACTTGCATCCGTCCGGGTTTCCCCAGTTCCGTCCGTTGTCCGTTCTAAGTCCAACACACTTGCACGCGCCCGCGGCACGTCCGAAATATTATTTTATAAGTGGCCAGAAAATGTTCTCAGAATGGGATGAAAGTTGGCATGTGGTGTTGTTTTGTTGTTAGTAGGTCGCCTGCCAAGTTTCATCGCATTCGGAGCTCGTTTGATAGCCCAACCGTTAAACTATAGAGGCATTATAGATGGTCAAACATTGGACGTTTTCGGTCTCCGAAACTGCTGCCGGGCCTCTCTCTCTCCTCTCTTCTCAGCCATTTCCCTTCTGCACAGCCCACCTGCAGCCCACCTACCCCTCCTCGCGTCTGAAGTCGTCCGATCGAGATCTAATGGTCCGAAAACGGACTAGTTCCCCTAACCCTAGACCCCCTACCCTATTTAAGCAGCCCCCTTGCCATTTTGCGCATCCCTAGCCCTTTCCCTACCTCATAGCCGCAGCCAAACCCTCCCCTTCCTCGGATTCGGCGCCGCCACCTCGCTCCTGCCACTTGGAGCCTCGTGATTGCCCCTGCGCCACCGCACCCGCCAGCCTCACCCACTCCCGCGACGCCACGTGTCCCCCCTGCCGCTCCCCACCGCCGCGGCCCTAGAGGCCCATCGCGAGCCCGCCCAGGGCCGGTCTGGGCCCGAGGCCGCCTGCCATGAACCCGCGCTCTAGCTCCTTCCCCGCCGCCGCCTGAACCCCGCTCCTCGCGCCTCTCGCTGGTGCCGCGCCTCCCCGCCGGAGTCTCCCCCGCGAGCGCCTGCCCCCACCGCCTAGCGCATCTCCGCCGATGACCTCGCCTGGTCGACGTCGCGCCGACCCACGCCGCCTCGTTCCACCTTCGTTGTCGCCCGCTTGGCGCTAGAGCACGCCGCCCTGGCCGGATCCGGTGCCCCGGCGACCTGAGTTGCTCGTCCCAGCCACCTCCTCTTTGGATCCGGTGGCTCCCCGCGACGCCACCGCGCCGGAGGTCTCGCCGTCGCCATGGCCGCGCCCGGCCTTCGTCGTTGCCGCGTGCGTTGACCCTGCGTTGAAGGCCCAGATCCAGCGCCGCGTGGACCTCAGGCAGGCCGGCCCAACTGCTGCCTCAACCGGCCTCCTCTGCTTCCTACTGGGCCGAGCCCACGGGTGAGAGCCCTCCAGTTCCCCTGTTCTCTACCGGGCCAGCCAGATTCGGCATGTTTAGGTTTTTTTCTAGATCTGTGAATTTAGTTAATTTTCCAAAGAACGCAGTTTTGCAGAAAAACCCTTGTTATTCATGCATATCATAACTCACCAACTGTGCATCATATGTAGAAACTTCAAATATGAAAAATGCTTAGAATCTTGTCTAGTTTCATAATATCCAACTTTCAACCATGTTTAGAATGTTTACGTTGTTATTTGCATTAGCTTAATTGCCATGCTAAAATGCTTTAATTCATAACTAAATAACCGTAGCTCCAATCTTAATAAACTTTATATGTAAATGGGGTAGAAAAATGCCTAGTTTAACATGGTGGCTTTACTTTGCATGTTTAACAACTCTAAAATATGGTTTAGGACAGAACAGTACCAAATCCATAAAATTGCATATGGGGATTTACCGGAATTGTTGTTCGTTGTTTCCGGCCTCATTTAAACTTGCCTAGATAGGTAGTTTTACTTTGATTCACCCCTTGCCATGCTAAACAACATTTAATATTGTTGAGTACATAAACGAGATCGAACTAAATAACTTGTTGTGGTGTTTCGTCAATATGCAACTCGTTGCATATTGAGCTCCACTTAATTTGTAGAATTGCTTGTGCACTTTGCCATGCCATGCCCTCTTTAAACTGGACATGCATCATACTTGGTTGTGCATCATGCCATGTTTATGTGGTGGTTGTTTACCATGTTGTTTGCTTCTTTCCGGTGTACTTCTTCGGGTTGGTTCCGATAATGTCGCGTTTGTGAGGATTCGTTCGATTATGTCCGTTTGTCTTCTTCATGGACTCGTTCTTCTTCCTTGCGGGATCACAGGCAAGATGACCATACCCTCGAAATCACTTCTATCTTTGCTTGCTAGTTGCTCGCTATTTTTTGCTATGCCACAATACCTACCACTTGCTATATCATGCCTCCCATTTTGCCATGTCAAGCCTCTAACCCACCTTTCCTAGCAAACCGTTGTTTGGCTATGTTACCGCTTTGCTCAGCCCCTCTTATAGCGTTGCTAGTTGCAGGTGAAGATGGAGTTTGTTCCATGTTGGAACATGGATTTGTTGGGATATCACAATATCTCTTATTTTAATTAATGCATCTATATACTTGGTAAAGGGTGGAAGGCTCGGCCATATGCCTGGTGTTTTGTTCCACTCTTGCCGCCCTAGTTTCCGTCATACCGGTGTTATGTTCCTTGATTTTGTGTTCCTTACGCGGTTGGGTTATAATGGGAACCCCTTGACAGTTCGCTCTGAATAAAACTCCTCCAGCAAGGCCCAACCTTGGTTTTACCATTTGCCACCTAAGCCTTTTCCCTTGGGAGTCGCGCTCCCGAGGGTCATCTTTATTTTAAACCCCCAGGCCAGTGCTCCTCTGAGTGTTGGTCCAAACTAGAGCACCGTGCAGGGCCGTCCCTTGGCAACTTGGGTTACGTTGGCTCCTATAAACTTAGCTTATCTGGTGTGCCCTGAGAAGGAGATATGTGCAGCTCCTATCGAGATTTGTCGGCACAGCGGGTGGTCTTGCTGGTCTTGTTTTACCATTGTCGAAATGACTTGTAACCGGGATTCCGAGTCTAATCGGGTCTTCCCGGGAGAAGGAATATCCTTCGTTGACCGTGAGAGCTTGTGATGGGCTAAGTTGGGACACCCCTGCAGGGTTTTCAACTTTCGAACGCCCGCGGTTATGGGCAGATGGGAATTTGTTAATATCCGGTTTTAGAGAACTTGACACTTAACTTTAACTAAAATGCATCAACCGCGTGTGTAGCCATGATGGTCTCTTTCCGGCGGAGTCCTGGAAGTGAACACGGTTCTTGTGTTATGCTTGAACATAAGTAGTTTCAGGATCACTTCTTGATCACTTCTAGTTTCACGACCGATGCTTTGCTTCTCTTCTCGCTCTCATTTGTGTATGTTAGCTGCCATATCTGCTAGTGCCTGCTGCAGCTCCACCTCACAACCTTTTCCTACCCATAAGCTTAAATAGTCTTGATCTCGCGGGTATGAGATTGCTGAGTCCCCGTGACTCACAATTTACTTCCAAAACCAGTTGCAGGTGCCGATGATAACCGTGCATGTGATGCAACCAAGCTCAAGGAGGAGCTCGATGAAGATCGTGTTCGTTGTGTTGTTTCCTTTTCCAGTTGATCAGTAGTGGAGCCCAGTCGGGGCGATCGGGGATCTAGCATTAGGGGTTGTCTTTCTTTATTTGGTTCCGTAGTCGGACCTTGATTGCATTCTGGATGATGTAATGCTATATTTATGTATTGTGTGAAGTGGCGATTGTAAGCCAACTCTTTATCCCTTTCGTATTCAGTACATGGGATGTGTAAAGATTACCCCTCTTGCGACATGCCTACTATGCGGTTATGCCTCTAATTCGTGCTCCCACACGTGGGAGATATAGCCGCATTGTGGGTGTTACAAACTGATACCCTATACTTGTGGGTTATCAATAGCTTTTTCTGGCACCGTTGCCGGGGAGTTATAGCGTGGGGTGAATATTCTCGTGTGTGCTTGTTTGCTTTATCACTAAGTACTTTTTATTTTGTGCTATTGTTTTCTATCATTAGTTATGGGTAGGAAACGCAAAATACCAAAAAAATTAGTTGTACCTACTACACCAATGGTTGAAGAACCACTCAAAATCTATCACACTCCTGAAGCTTTTTAGTTGGATCATCTTCGATCCCTATGTGCTCGTGCTGAAAACCCAACTAGCTTAGTTGATGGCAAATCTTTAGATGAGCATGCTTGTTATGTGCGACACCGCTTATCTCAAAAAGGGGAACTTTTAGTGGATCAAATTCATCGTTTGCAATGCTATGCTTGGAATTTATGTGAAATATATGATTTTACTTGTTGTTCTGAAGACCCTAAGAAACACCTTCCCTACCAATGTGAGTTTAGTGATAATGGAATCGTATATTCATATGCTAAGTGTGTTTATAATTACTATGATTTTCAATAAATTGAAGAATTTGTTGCTTTTAAGGGTGCTTATGAAATTGCCTATTTGATTGTAAAGTATGATGCTACTCTTTACAAATCTGAAAACTTTGCCATACTTAAATATTGTTATGATAATTATGCTTCTAATGCATATGTTAAACCATATATTGAGGACTCCTCCGCTGTCCAAGAAGAGATTAATATTTTGCAGGAGTCTATGGAAGAAGAAATTGATGAAACTGTGGACTCATTGGATGAAAAAGATTATGAGGATAGAGAAGAACAAAAGGAGGAAGAGCGATTAGCTACCCGTGCCCACCTTCCAATGAGAGTAACTCTTCAACTCATACATTTTTTAATTTCCCTTCGAATTTACTAAAGGATGATTGCTATGACGACTGTTATGATCCCGTTGATTCTTTTGAAATATCCCTTCTTAATGATGCTTGCTATGCTTGTGGACAAGATGCCAATATGAATTATGCATATGGAGATGAACTTGGTATAGTTCCTTATGTTAAACATGAAATTATTGCTATTGCAACCATGCATGATAGTCCCATTATCTTCTTGAATTCTCCCGACTACACTACATCGAAGAAGTTTGCCCTTATTAAGGATTATATTGATGGGTTGCGTTTTACTACTACACATGATGATGTTGATAGATATAATATGCATGTGCTTGCTGCTCCTACTTGCAATTATTATGAGAGAGGAACTACATCTCCGCCTCTCTATGTTTCCAACATGATAAAATTGCAAGAAACTGTTTATACTATGCATTGACCTTTACTATGTGTGCATGAATTGTTCTTTTATGACATGCCGATGCATATGAAGAGAGTTATACTTCGTTGTTGCATGATATATGTTACTTTGTGCTCACTACTAAATCACAAATCATTGTTAATTAAAATTGGCTTTGATATACCTTGGGATCCGGGTGGATCCATTACTTGAGCACTTTATGCCTAGCTTAATGGCTTTAAAGAAAGCACTGCCAGGGAGACAACCCGAAAGTTTTAGAGAGTCATTTATTTTTGTTGAGTGCTTTTATAAAGTTTAAAAACAAAAAATAATATATAGGGGAACCCAAAACTTTTCAAAAAGGAAAGTGAAAGTGAGAAAGACAAGCATTGTTAGTGGGGGAGCTCCTTGAACTTTGTTCATGCTCACGGAAACTTTGTGAATCTTGATTACAGAAACTTTTCAACAAAAATAATTATCCCCTTGTACAATTCCATTGTATTATAAAAATAATGTTCCAAGATTTTCCTTTAGGATGTTTACATTGCTTGTTGGTTTGTGCGGTGCAGAACAGAAACTTTGGCTGTAGTGCGCGATTTTACATTTTTTACTGGAACGTAAAACGGTTCTGAAACTTTTTGCAATGTCTTCCTATACAAATTGTTTATATTCATAATTTTTGCAGAATTTTTGGAGTACCAGAAGTATGGTGAATGTTCAGATTACTAAAGACTGTCCTGTTTAAGACAGATTCAGTTTTTGATGCATATTTTGCTTGTTTTGATGAAACTATCAAATTCTATCAGTGGATTAAGCCATGGAAAAGTTATATTACAGTAGCTACAATGAAAAAAACAAAATATGAATTGGTTTGCAACAGTACTTAGAGTAGTGATTTGCTTTATTATACTAACGGATCTTACCGAACTTTCTGTTAAGTTTTGTGTGATTGAAGTTTTCAAGTTTTGGGAGAGATCACGATGGATGAAGGAATAAGGAGTGGCAAGAGCCTAAGCTTGGGGATGCCCAAGTCACCCCAAGGAAATATTCAAGGACTCCCAATCAACCAAGCTTGGGGATGCCCCGGAAGACATCCCCTCTTTCTTCTAACAATCATCGGTAATTTTACTTGGAGCTATATTTTTATTCGTCACATGATATGCGTAAATCTTGGAGCATCTTTTGCATTTAGTTTTCACTTTTCTTTGATGCACCATGCTGGTATGAGATAGTCCATGGTTGATTTATAGAATACTCATTGCACTTCACTTATATCTTTTGAGTATGGCTTTATAGAATGCTTCATGTGCTTCACTTATATCATTTGAAGTTTGGATTGCATGTTTCTCTTCACATAGAAAACCACCATTTGTAGAATGCTCTTTTGCTTCACTTATATTTGTTAGAGCGTGGGCATATCTTTTGTAGAAAGAATTAAACTCTCTTCTTCACTTATATCTATTTAGAGAGTTGACAGGATTTGGTCATTCACATGGTTAGTCATAAAATCCTACATAAAACTTGTAGATCACTGAATATGATATGTTTGATTCCTTGCAATAGTTTTGTGATATAAAGATGGTGATATTAGAGTCATGCTAGTGGGTGGTTGTGGATTGTAGAAATACTTGTGTTGAAGTTTGTGATTCCCGTAGCATGCACGTATGGTGAACCGTTATGTAACGAAGTTGGAGCATGAGGTATTTATTGATTGTCTTCCTTATGAGTGGCGGTCAGGGACGAGCGATGGTCTTTTCCTACCAATCTATCTCCCTAGGAGCATGCGCGTAGTACTTTGTTTTGATGACTAATAGATTTTTGCAATAAGTATGTGAGTTCTTTATGACTAATGTTGAGTCCATGGATTATACGCACTCTCACCCTTCCATCATTGCTAGCCTCTTTGGTACCGTGCATTGCCCTTTCTCACCTTGAGAGTCGGTGCAAACTTCGTCGGTGCATCCAAACCCCGTGATACGATATGCTCTATCACACATAAGCCTCCTTATATCTTCCTCAAAACAGCCACCATACCTACCTGTTATGGCATTTCCATAGCCATTCCGAGATATATTGCCTTGCAACTTCCATCATCATCATATACATGACTTGAGCATCATTGTCATATTGCTTTGCATGATCGTAAGATAGCTAGCATGATGTTTTCATGGCTTGTCCATTTTTTGATGTAATTGCTACACTAGATCATTACACATCCCGGTACACTGCCGGAGGCATTCATATAGAGTCATATTTTGTTCTAGTATCGAGTTGTAATATTGAGTTGTAAGTAAATAAAAGTGTGATGATCATCATTATTAGAACATTGTCCCATGTGAGGTTATCAAAATAAAAGTGGCCAAAGAAGCCCCCCAAAAAAGAGAGAGAGAGGGAAAAGAAGCCTACAAAAAAGAAAAGAAACAAAGAAAAAAAGAGAGAAAATCAGAGAAAAGAGAGAAGGGACAATGTTACTATCCTTTTACCACACTTGTGCTTCAGAGTAGCACCATGTTCTTCATATAAAGAGTCTCTTGAGTTATCACTTTCATATACTAGTGGGAATTTTCATTTTAGAACTTGGCTTATATATTCCAATGATGGGCTTCCTCAAATGCCCGAGGTCTTCATGAGCAAGCAAGTTGGATGCACACCCACTTAGTTTCCAGTTTGAGCTTTCATACACTTATAGCTCGTAGTGCATCCGTTGCATGGCAATCCCTACTCCTCACATTGACATCAATTGATGGGCATCTCCATAGCTCGTTGATTAGCCGCCTCGATGCGAGACTTTCTCCTTTTTGTCTTCTCCACACAACCTCCATCATCATATTCTATTCCACCTATAGTGCTATATCCATGGCTCATGCTCATGTATTGCGTGAAAGTTGAAAAGGTTTGAGAACATCAAAAGTATGAACCAATTGCTTGGATTGTCGTCGGGGTTGTGCATGATTTGAATATTTTGTGTGGTGAAGATGGAGCATAGCCAGACTATATGATTTTGTAGGGATAACTTTCTTTGGCCATGTTATTTTGAAAAGACATGATTGCTTTATTAGTATGCTTGAGATAATATTGTCTTAATGTCAAATGATAGACTATTGCTTTGAATCACTCGTGTCTTAATATTCATGCCATGATTAGATTACATGATCAAGATTATGCTAGGTAGCATTCCACATCAAAAATTATCTTTTTTATCATTTACCTACTCGAGGACGAGCAGGAATTAAGCTTGGGGATGCTGATATGTCTCTGTCGTATCTATAATTTTTGATTGTTCCATGCCAATATTAGACAACTTTCATATACTTTTGGCAACTTTTTATACTATTTTTGGGACTAACATATTGATCCAGTGCCCAGTGCCAGTTCATGTTTGTTGCATGTTTTTGTTTCGCAGGAAATCCATATCAAATGGAGTCCAAACGGGATAAAAACTGACAGAGATTTTTTGGAATATATGTGATTTTTGGGAAGAATAATCAACGCGAGACGATGCCCGAGGGGGCCACGAGGCAGGGGGCGCGCCCCAGAGGGTCAGGCGCGCCCTGGGCCCTCGTGGCCACCCCGTAAGGTGGTTGGTTCCCTTCTTTCGCCGCAAGAAAGCCAATATCCGGGTAAAAATCATGTCCAAAATTCAGCCCAATCGGAGTTACGGATCTCTAGGAATTTAAGAAGCGGTGAAAGGCCAGAATCTGAAACGCAGAAACAGAGAGAGACAGAGAGACAGATCCAATCTCGGAGGGGCTCTCGCCCCTCCCATCTAGGGAGAAGGTCAAGGAAGAAGAAGAAGAAGGGGGCCCTCTCCCCCTCTCTCTCGGTGGAGCCGAAACGCCGCCGGGGCCATCATCGCGACAATGGTCTACACCAACACCTCTGTCATCTTCACCAATGTCTTCATCACCTTCCCCCATCTATCTACAGCGGTCCACTCTCCCGCAACCCGCAGTACCCTCTACTTGGACATGGTGCTTTATGCTTCATATTATCATCCAATGATGTGTTGTCATCCTATGATGTGTGAGTAGACTTTCGTTGTCCTATCGGTGATTTGTGAATTGCTATGATTGGTTTAATTTGCTTGTGGTTATGTTGCTGTCCTTTGGTGCCCATCATATGAGCGCGCGCATGGATCACACCATAGGGTTAGTTGTATGTTGATAGGACTATGTATTGGAGGGCAAGAGTGACGGAAGCTTCAACCTAGTATAGAAATTGATGCATACGGGATTGAAGGGGGACCAATATATCTTAATGCTATGGTTGGGTTTTACCTTAATGAACATTAGTTGTTGCAGATGCTTGCTAAAATAGTTCCAATCATAAGTGCATAGAATTCCAAGTCAGGGATGACATGCTAGCAGTGGCGTCTCCCACATAAAACTTGCAATCGGTCTAGTAAAGTAGTCAATTGCTTAGGGACAATTTCGCAACTCCTACCACCACTTTTCCACACTTGCTATACTAACTTTATTGCTTCTTTACCTAAACATCCCCTAGTTTTTATTTACGTGCTCTTTATATTCTTGCAAACCTATCCAACAACACCTACAAAGTACTTTTAGTTTCATACTTGTTTTAGGTAAAGCGAACGTTAAGCATGCCTAGAGTTGTATCGGTGGCCGATAGAACTTGAGGGAATATTTGTTCTATCTTTAGCTCCTCGTTGGGTTCAACACTCTTACTTATCGAAAGAGGCTACAACTGATCCCCTATACTTGTGGGTTATCATTGATGGTGGCAACATTTACTAACTACCAGGAGTTGGTAGACAAGACTCTGATGATTGAAGGCAAGCAGCAGCAGATAGAGAGCCGCAAAAGGAAGTATGGACAGGGGAAGTACTGTTAGGGAACACAGTAATTTCAAAAAAAATCTGCGCACACACAAGATCATGGTGATGCATAGCAACGAGAGGGAAGAGTGTTGTCCACATACCCTCGTAGACCGTAAGTGGAAGTGTTATGACAACGCGGTTGATGTAGTCGAACGTCTTCACGATCCGACTGATCCTAGCACCAAAGATACGACACCTCCGTGATCTGCACACGTTCAGCTCGGTGACGTCCCTCGAACTCTTGATCCAGTTGAGGCCGAGGGAGAGTTCCGTCAGCACGACGGTGTGGTGACGGTGATGATGAAGTTACCGACGCAGGGCTTCACCTAAGCACTACGACGATATGACCGAGGTGTGTAACTGTGGAGGGGGGCACCGCACACGGCTAAGAGATTGTCTGTTGTGATTTTGGGGTGTCCCCTGCCCACGTGTATAAAGGAGGGAGGAGGAGGAGGCCGTCCCTAGAGGGGCGCGCCAAGTGTGGGGAGTCCTACTAGGACTCCCAAGTCCTAGTAGGATTCCCCTTTTCCTTTCCGGAGTAGAAGAGAAGAAAGAGGGAAAGAGAGAGGGAGTAGGAAAGGTCAAGGAGGGCACCGCCCCTTTCCCCTAGTCAAATTTGGACCTATGGGGGGCACACGCCTCCTTCCCTTTGGCCTGCCTCCTCTATTCCCGTATGGCCCAATAAGACCCAATACTTCTCCCGGCGAATGTAACACCCCGGATGTAACTTTCCCTTTTTGTACTCCAACTCTTGCCGTTTCCGGTGTTAAGTTATTTTTATTTCCCCGGGTTCGGGTCTTTGTATCCGTGTGTTGTTATCATTGTCATGCATCTCATATCATGTCATCATGTGCATTGCATTTGCATACGTGTTCGTCTCATGCATTCGAGCATTTTCCCCGTTGTCCGTTTTGCATTCCAGCGCTTCGTTCTCCTCCGGTGGCCATTTCTAGCTTTCTTTCGTGTGTGGGGATTAAACATTTCCGGATTGGACCGAGACTTGCCAAGCGGCCTTGGTTTACTACCCGTAGACCGCCTGTCAAGTTTCGTATCATTTGGACTTCGTTTGATACTCCAACGGTTAACCGAGGGACGAAAAAGGCCTCGTGTGTGTTGCAGCCCAACACCCCTCCATTTTGGCCCAAAACCCACCTAACTCTGCTCCATGTCCTAGAGCGTTCGATCACGATCGCGTGGCCGAAAACTGCACCTCATTTGGACTCTCCTAGCTCGCTCTATGCCTATTTAAACACCCCCCCATTCCAAATCCCGGGTCTCCTCCCCCGAAACCCTAAAATCTCAGATCCGCCACCGCCGGACACGTCCGACGGTGCCGGACACGTCCGACTTACCCCGCCGCTGCCACGTGTCGCCGCCCCGTTGGCCGCACCACCGCCCCACATCCCCGCCGGCCCGGGAGCCCAAGGCCGGCCCCCGGGGCCCATCTCGCCTCGCCCCGCCGCTCGGTGGAGCCGCCTCCACGCGCCGCCGCCCGCGCCCGACGCCAGCCGCCGCCGCCCCGGTCGCCACCCCTCGCCGCCTCCTCCCTCACCGGCCGGCGTGCCTCCCCTCGCCAAGTCCGGCGACGTTCCGGCGGTGAATAGTAACTCCGGCGACCTCGTAATCCGCACAGATCTCAGATCTGAAATCCTAACCCTAGGTCGTTTTTTCGCTAAGTCCCAGAATTTCTAATTCATATGCTCCTGTTTGAGGCCCCGTAACTTTGCATCCGTAGCACCGATTTGGGCGTATAGCATATCAAAATGTTCATCTCAGAGAGTACATCATTTCGTTCCATTGCATCATTTTCATTTGAGTTCATATTGATGCCCGAAAGGCTGTTAGAAAAGGGCTACTTGAGTTAATTGTCAGATCTGTTACTTCATTTAGCACTTTTGTCATTTTTGCCATGATTAATGTGTGCATGATATGCCCGTGAGTTCTTCATATGTTTTGTTAAGGGTTTTGTCATCTTTCCAGAGGTGCAACCCATGTATTTTTAGGATGTGTGTGGTGACTTGTGCAAGCTTGCAAAGTGGTGCACTTGCTAATTCTATTTTCAGGGACTTAGAGATTTCACTAAGTCCTGGGATTGTTTAGTTCACGATGCCATATGTTCTTGTTGTTTCCTAGTGATCCGTGCCTCTTTTGAGGATGATCAGTAAGGGAGTTTTGTTAATATTGTAGTGCTCTATCCATCCATGCCTTTGTTTGCAATTATGGAGTGACCTAGCTTGAGTCAATTGATCTCTACTTTTGCTTCGTTGTGAATCTGGGCAGATCGTCAACTTGTTTGCGATTTTGCCGATGTTATTGTAATTGGTCCGTGCATGCTATGCCATTGTTCTTTCCATGCCTAGCTTGTATTTTGTGCCTTCTCAAGGGATGTATGCTTGTCTTGCCATGACTTGCACCGTGGTGAGTGCATCGAGCTCGTAAACATGCCTTCGTGAGTTATGTTTGAGCATGTCCCAGTTTTCACTGTCTGAAAATTGATTATGCTTTTGCTATGTTCGTGTGCTTGTTAGTATATTTTGTGATCCCTTTTGACTCAAGGTCACTAAGGGACTTTTGTTAAGCTTGTCGAGTAGCTCCATGCCATGTATTTCTTTGTCATGTTCAGGTCCTGTAGCATGTTGTTTTGTTGCTCCGAAGAGGGCTATATGATCTGAAATTCCAGACAAGTGTTAATTTCACCAAGTCTGAGATCTGTTTTACCATTTGCGTTTTTGCCATGCTTGTTTGAACCTCCTAATGGATGAATTGGCCGTAGCTCAGTGCTAGACTTTTGTTAAGCATCTTGTGTGCATCCCTGCCATGTATTTTGTTGCCATGTTTGGGTGATGTAGCATGTTCATCTCATTGCATTTAGATGCCTACTTGCTATAAATCGCAGACCGGTGTCATTTTTGAATCGCTTGCCATTTCCAAACCGTAACTCCGATTCCGGCATTCTTTATATCGTTTTCAAGCGATTTCATCTCATCTTTCCAGTGACACACTTG
Organism: Triticum dicoccoides; assembly: GCF_002162155.2. Lineage (NCBI taxonomy): Eukaryota > Viridiplantae > Streptophyta > Magnoliopsida > Poales > Poaceae > Triticum > Triticum dicoccoides. The sequence goes on from NC_041386.1 coordinate 470,269,486, forward strand.
GATTTCCAAGTTTAGGCCAGGTTCATGCATTTCCTGTCATATCTTGCATTTTGCATCCCGCATCGCATCTCGCATAGCATATCATCATTTCATCATATTGCTTGGTCTTGCACGTGGTTGATTGTATCCTTGTTGCTTGTTTGTCTTGTTTGGGTAGAGCTGGGAGACGAGTTCGCTACCGAGGAGCCTGTTGAGTTTGCTTTCGAGGATCCAGTCAACTCTGACAACTGTGCAGGCAAGATGATCACACCCTCGAAATCACTACTATCTTTGCTATGCTAGTTTGCTCGCTCTTTTGCTATGCCATTGCTACGATGCCTACCACTTGCTTGCAAGCCTCCCAAATTGCCATGTCAAACCTCTAACCCACCATTGTCCTAGCAAACTGTTGATTGGCTATGTTACCGCTTTGCTCAGCCCCTCTTATAGCGTTGCTAGTTGCAGGTGAAGATTGGAGGCCGTTCCTTGTTGGAACATTGATTTACTTGTTGGGATATCATTATATTGCCATGTTATCTTAATGCATCTATATACTTGGTAAAAGGTGGAAGGCTCGGCCTCTCTCCTAGTGTTTTGTTCCACTCTTGCCGCCCTACTTTCTGTCATATCGGTGTTATGTTCCCGGATTTTGCGTTCCTTACGCGGTTGGGTTATAATGGGAACCCCTTGATAGTTTGCCTTGATTAAAGCTTTTCCAGCAATGCCCAACCTTGGTTTTACCATTTTCCACCTAGCCTTTTCTTTCCCTTGGGTTCTGCAGACTCAAGGGTCATCTTATTTTACCCCCCGGGCCAGTGCTCCTCTGAGTGTTGGTCCAAACTGTCAGCCGCTGGTGGCTACCAGGGGCAACTCTGGGCTGGCCTACCGGAAGTTTGGACAATCTGAGTGTGCCCTGAGAAAGAGATATGTGTAGCTCCTATCGGGATTTGTCGGCACATTCGGGCGGTGTTGCTGGTCTTGTTTTAACCTATCGAAGTGTCTTGAATTACCGAGATACCGAGTCTGATCGGAACGTCTTGGGAGGAGGTATATTCCTTCGTTGACCGTGAGAGCTTGTCATGGGCTAAGTTGGGACTCCCCTGCAGGGATTGAACTTTCAAAAGCCGTGCCTGCGGTTATGGGCAGATGGGAATTTGTTAATGTCCGGTTGTAGACAACTTGAACCTTAATTAATTAAAATGAATCAACTGAGTGTGTTACCATGATGGCCTCTTCTCGGCGGAGTCCGGGAAGTGGACACGGTGTTGGAGTAATGTTTGCGCAGGTTGTTCTCTAGCTTCTCGCTCATGCTTTGCCTCCTCTTCTCGCTCTCTTTGCGAATAAGTTAGCCACCATACTTGCTAGTCGCTTGTTGCAGCTCCACTTACATTTTACCTGGCCATACCTATAAGCTTAAATAGTCTTGATCGCGAGGGTGCGAGATTGCTGAGTCCCTGTGGCTCACAGATTGCTATATCACCAGATGCAGGGCCTGATGATTCCGCTCCAGGAGACGCTTGTGAGCTCAAGTGGGAGTTCGACGAAGACTCTCAACGATACTATGTTTCCTTTCCCGACGATCAGTAGTGGTGCCCAGTTGGGGGCGAACGGGACCGTTGTCGCATATTGGGTTCTCTTTTATTTTGGCGCCGTAGTCGGGCCTTGAGTGTTTGGATGATGTAATGTTATTTATGTACTTGATTGACGTGGCGAGTGTAAGCCAACTATGTTATCTCCCGTTTATTATTCATATTACATGGGATGTTGTGAAGATTGCCTAACTTGCGACATATGCCTTCAATGCGATTATGTCTCTAAGTCGTGCCTCAACACGTGGGAGCTATAGTCGCATCGAGGGTGTTACAGCGAATTCCCGTAATTCTCCGGTACTCCAAAAAATACCTGAATCAGTCGGAACCTTTCCGATGTCCGAATATAGCCTTCCAATATATCGATTTTTACCTCTCGACCATTTTGAGACTCCTCGTCATGTCCCTGATCTCATACAGGAAACCGAACAAACTTCGGTCATCAAATCACATAACTCATAATATAAATCGTCATCGAATGTTAAGCGTGCGGACCCTACATGTTCGAGAACTATGTAGACATGACCGAGACACATCTCCGGTCAATAACCAATAGCGGAACCTGTATGCTCATATTTGCTCCTACATATTCTACGAAGATCTTTATCGGCCAAACCGCATAACAACATACGTTGTTCCCTTTGTCATCGGTATGTTACTTGCCCGAGATTCGATCGTCGGTATCCTCATACGTAGTTCAATCTTGTTACCGACAAGTCTATTTACTCGTTCCGTAATGCATCATCCTGCAACTAACTCATTAGTCACAATTCTTGCAAGGCTTAGATTGATGTGCATTACCGAGAGGGCCCAGAGATACCTCCCCGATACATGAAGTGACAAATCCTAATCTCGATCTATGCCAACTCAACAAACACCACCGGAGACACCTGTAGAGCATCTTTATAATCACCCAATTACGTTGTGACGTTTGATAGCACACAAGGTGTTCCTCCGGTATTCGGGAGTTGCATAATCTCATAGTCAGAGGAACATGTATAAGTCATGAAGAAAGCAGTAGCAATAAAATTGAACGATTGTTATGCTAAGCTAAGGGATAGGTCTTGTCCATCACATCATTCTCTAATGATGTGATCCCATTCATCAAATGACAACACCTGTCCATGGCTAGGAAACTTAACCATCTTTGATTAATGAGCTAGTCAAGTAGAGGCATACTGGGGACACTCTGTTTGTCTATGTATTCAACATGTACTAAGTTTCTGGTTAATACAATTCTAGCATGAATAATAAACATTTATCATGATATAAGGAAATATAAATAACAACTTTATTATTGCCTCTAGGGAATATTTCCTCTAGTCTCCCACTTGCACTAGAGTCAATAATCTAGTTCACATCGTCATGTGATTTAACACCAATCGTTCACATCTTTATGTGATTAGTCCACATCTCCATGTGACTAACACCCAAAGGGTTTACTAGAGGTAATAATCTAGTTCACATCGCTATGTGATTAACACCCAAAGAGTGATCATGTTTTGCTTGTGAGAGAAATTTAGTCAAGAGTCTGCCACATTCAGAGCCGTATGTATTTTGCAAATTTTCTATGTCTACAATGCTTTGCACGTAGCTACTCTAGCTATTGCTCCCACTTTCAATATGTATCTAGATCGAGACTTAGAGTCATCTAGATCGGTGTCAAAGCTTGCATTGATGTAACTCTTTACGACGAACTCTTTGTCACCTCCATAACGGAGAAACATTTCCTTATTCCACTAAGGATATTTTTGACAGCTGTCCAGTGATCCACTCCTGGATCACTATTGTACCCTCTTGCCAAACTTATGGTGAGGTACACAATAGGTCTGGTACACAACATAGCATACTTTATAGAACCTATGATTGAGGCATAGGGAATGACTTTTCATTCTCTTTCTATTTTCTGCCATGGTCGGGTTTTGAGTCTTCACTCAACTTCACACCTTGCAACACATGCAAGAACTCCTTCTTTGACTTTTCCATTTTGAACTACTTCAAAATCTTATCAAGGTATGTACTCATTGAAAATATATCAAGCGTCTTGATCTATCTCTATAGATCTTGATGCTCAATATGTAAGTAGCTTCATCGAGGTCTTTCTTTGAAAAACTCTTTTCAAACACTCCTTTATGCTTTCCAGAAAATTCTACATTATTTCTGATCAACAATATGTCATTCACATATACTTATCAGAAATGTTGTAGTGCTCCCACTCACTTTCTTGTAAATACAGGCTTCACCGTAAGTTTTTATAAAACCACATGCTTTGATCACTTTATCAAAGCATATATTCCAACTCCTAGATGCTTGCACTAGTCCATAGATTGATCGCTGGAGCTTTCTCACTTAGTTAGCACCTTTAGGATCGACAAAACCTTCTAGTTGCATCATATACAACTCTTCTTTAAGAAATCCATCAAGGAATGCAGTTTGGACATCCATTTGCCAGATTTCATAAAATGCAGCAACTGCTAACATGACTCGAACAGACTTTTAAGTATCGATACGAGTGAGAAAATCTCATTGTAGTCAACACCTTGAACTTGTCAAAAACATTTTTCGACAATTCGAGCTTTGTAGATAGTAACACTACTACCAGCGTCCGTCTTCCTCTTGAAGATTCATTTATTCTTAATGACTCACCGATCATCAGGCAAGTCAATCAAAGTTCATACTTTGTTCTCATACATGGATCCCATCTCAGATTTCATGGCCTCAAGCCATTTTGCGGAATCTGGGCTCATCATTGCTTACTCATAGTTTGTAGGTTCGTCATGGTCTAGTAACATGACTTCCAGAACAAGATTACCATACCACTCTGGTGCGGACCGTACTCTGGTTGACCTATGAGGTTCGGTAGTAACTTGATCTGAAGTTTCATGATCATCATCATTAGCTTCCTCACTAGTTGGTGTAGGAATCACTAGAACTGATTTCTGTGATGAACTACTTTCCAATCCGGGAGAAGGTACAATTACCTCATCAAGTTCTACTTTCCTCCCACTCACTTCTTTCGAGAGAAACTCCTTCTCTTGAAGGGATCCATTCTTAGCAACAAAATAACTTGCCTTCGGATCTGTGATAGAAGGTGTACCCAATAGTTTGTTTTTGGGTATCCTATGAAGATGCACTACTTCAATTTGGGTTTGAGCTTATCAGTTTGAAACTTTTTCACATAAGCATCGCAACCCCAAACTTAAAGAAATGACAGCTTTGGTTTCTTGCCAAACCATAGTTCATACGGTGTCATCTCAACGGATTTAGATGGTGCCCTATTTAACGTGAATGCAGCTGTTTCTAATGCATAACCGCAAAATGATACTGGTAAATCGGTAAAAGACATCTTAGATCGCACCATATCCAATAAAGTACGATTACAACGTTCGGACACACCATTATGCTGTGGTGTTCTAGGTGGCGTGAGTTGCGAAACTATTCCACATTGTTTCAAATGAAGACCAAACTCATAACTCAAATATTCACTTCCACAATTAGATAGTAGAAACTTTATTTTCTTGTTACGATTATTTTCTACTTCACTCTGAAATTCTTTGAACTTTTCAAATGTTTCAGACTTATGTTTCATCAAGTAGATATACCTATATCTGCTCAAATCATCTTTGAAGGTCAGAAAATAATGATACCCGCCGCGAGCCTCAACTCTCATCGGACCGCATACATCAGTATGTATTTTTTTTCAATAAGGCAGTTGCTCGCTCCATTGTTCCGAAGAACAGACTCTTAGTCATCTTGCCCATGAGGCATGGTTCGCAAGCATCAAATGATTCATAATCAAGTGATTCCAAAAGTCCATCCGCATGGAGTTTCTTCATGCGCTTTACACCAATATGACCTAAACGGCAGTTCCACATATAAGTTGCACTATCATTATTAACTTTGCATCTTTTGGCTTCAATATTATGAATATGTGTGATCGAGATTCAATAAACCGTTTATATTAAGTGTATGACCATAGAAGGTTTTATTCATGTAAATAGAACAACAATTATTCTTTGACTTAAATGAATAACCGTATTGCAATAAACATGATCCAATCATATTCATGCTCAACGCAAACACCAAATAACATTTATTTTAGGTTCAACACTAATCCTAAAGGTAAAGGGAGTGTGCGATGGTGATCTTATCAACCTTGGAATCACTTCCAACACACATCATCACCTCGCCCTTAACTAGTCTCTGTTTATTTTGCAACTCCCGTTTTGAGTTACTACTCTTAGCAACTGAACCAATATCAAATACCGAGGGGTTCCTATAAACACTAGTAAAGTACACATCAATAACATGTATATCCAATATACCTTTGTTCACTATGCCATCCTTCTTATCCACCAATAATCTAGGGCATTTCCACTTCCAGTGACCATTTCCTTTGCAGTAGAAGCACTCAGTTTCAGGCTTGGGTCTAGCTTTGGGCTTCTTTATGGGAGTGGCAACTTTCTTGCCATTCTTCTTGTAGTTCCCTTTCTTTCCCTTGCCCTTTTACTTGAAACTAGTGGTTTTGTCAACCATCAACATTTGATGCTTTTCTTGATTTCTACCCTCGTCGATTTCAGCATCACGAAGAGCTCGGGAATCATTTTCGTCATCCCTTGCATATTATAGTTAATCATGAAGTTCCAGTAACTTGGTGATAGTGACTAGAGAATTCTTTCAATCACCTTTTTATCTGGAATATTAACTCCCACTTGATTCAAGTGATTGTAGTACTCAGACAATCTGAGCACATGCTCACTAGTTGAGCTATTCTCCTCCATCTTGTAGGTAAAGTACTTGTCAGAGGTCTCATACCTCTCGACTCGGGCATGTGTCTGAAATACATATTTCAGCTCTTGGAACATCTTATATGCTCTGTGGCGTTCAAAATGTTTTTGAAGTCCCGGTTCTAAGCCATCAAGCATGGTGCACCTAACTATCAAGTAGTCATCATACCGAGCTTTACCAAATGTTCATAACGTCTACATCTGCTCCTGCAATAGGTCCATCACCTAGTGGTGCATCAAGGACATAATTCTTCTGTGCAGCAATGAGGATAATCCTCAGATCACGAACCTAGTCCGCATCATTGCTACTATCATATTTCAACATAGTTTTTCTTTAGGAACATATCAAAAATAAACGGGGAGCTACATCGCGAGCTATTGATCTACAACATAGTTATGCAAATACTATCAGGACTAAGTTCATGATAAATTAAAGTTCAATTAATCATATTACTTAAGAACTCCCACTTAGATAGACATCTCTCTAGTCATTTAAATGATCACGTGATCCAAATCAACTAAACCATGTCCGATCATCACGTGAGATGGAGTAGTTTTCAATGGTGAACATCACTATGTTGATCATATCTACTATATGATTCACGCTCGACCTTTTGGTCTCCAGTGTTCCGAGGCCATATCTGCATATGCTAGGCTCGTCAAGTTTAACCCGAGTATTCCGCGTGTGCAAAACTGGCTTGCACCCGTTGTATGTGAATGTAGAGCTTATCACACCCGACCATCACGTGGTGTCTCGGCACGACGAACTATCGCAACGGTGCATACTCAGGGAGAACACTTATACCTTGAAATTTAGTGAGATATCATCTTATAATGCTACCGCCGAACTAAGCAAAATAAGATACATAAAGGATAACCATCACATGCAATCAAAATATGTGACATGATATGGCCATCATCATCTTGTGCCTTTGATCTCCATCTCCAAAACACCATCATGATCTCTATCATCACCGGCATGACACCGTGATCTCCATCATCTTGATCTCTATCAACGTATTGTCACATGGTCGTCTCACCAACTATTGCTTTTGCAACTATTGCTATCGCATAGCGATAAAGTAAAACAATTATATGGCGCTTGCATCTTATGCAATGAAGAGACAACCATGAGGCTCCTGTCAGTTGCCAATAACTTTAACAAAACATGATCATCTCATACAACAATTTATATCTTATCACGTCTTGACCATATCACATCACAACATGCCCTGCAAAAACAAGTTAGAAGTCCTCTACTTTGTTGTTCCAAGTTTTACGTGGCTGCTACGGGCTAAGAAAGAATCGTTCTTACCTACGCATCAAAAACCACAACGTGGTATAGTGATTGCTTTTTGATCTTCAGAAAGAACACTGTTCATTGAATCTGATTCAACTAAAGTTGGAGAAACAGACACCCACTAGCCACCTGTGTGCAAAGCACGTCGGTAGAACCAGTCTCGCGTAAGCGTACGCGTAATGTCGGTCTGAGCCGCTTCATCCAACAATACCACCGAATCAAGAATCAACTAGTGACGGCAAGCAATATGTATATACCCACACCCACAACTCCATTGTGTTCTACTCGTGCATATAATATCTATGCATAGACCTGGCTCGGATGCCACTGTTGGGGAACGCAGTAATTTCAAAATTTTCCTACGCACACGCAAGGTCATGATGATGCATGGCAACAAGAGGGAAGAGTGTTGTCCACGTACCCTCATAGACCGTAAGCGGAAGCGTTATGATAATGCGGTTGATGTAGTCGAACGTCTTCATGATCCGACTGATCCTAGCACCAAAGGTATGGCACCTCCGCGATCTGCACATGTTCAGCTCGGTGACGTCCCTCGAACTCGTGATCCAGTTGATGCCGAGGGAGAGTTCCGTCAGCGCGACGGCATGGTGACGGTGATGATGAAGTTACCGGCGCAGGGCTTCGCCTAAGCACTATCACGATATGACCGAGGTGTGTAACTGTGGAGGGGGCACCGCACACGGCTAAGAGATTGTCTGTTGTGCCTTTGGGTTGTCCCCTGCCCACGTATATAAAGGAGGGAGGAGGAGGAGGCCGGTCCTAGAGGGGGCGCGCCAAGTGTGGGGAGTCCTACTAGGACTCCCAAGTCCTAGTAGGATTCCCCTTTTCCTTTCCGGAGTAGAAGAGAAGAAAGAGGGAAAGAGAGAGGGAGTAGGAAAGGTCAAGGAGGGCACCGCCCCTTTCCCCTAGTCAAATTTGGACCTATGGGGGGCACACGCCTCCTTCCCTTTGGCCTGCCTCCTCTATTCCCGTATGGCCCAATAAGACCCAATACTTCTCCCGGCGAATGTAACACCCCGGATGTAACTTTCCCTTTTTGTACTCCAACTCTTGCCGTTTCCGGTGTTAAGTTATTTTTATTTCCCCGGGTTCGGGTCTTTGTATCCGTGTGTTGTTATCATTGTCATGCATCTCATATCATGTCATCATGTGCATTGCATTTGCATACGTGTTCGTCTCATGCATTCGAGCATTTTCCCCGTTGTCCGTTTTGCATTCCAGCGCTTCGTTCTCCTCCGGTGGCCATTTCTAGCTTTCTTTCGTGTGTGGGGATTAAACATTTCCGGATTGGACCGAGACTTGCCAAGCGGCCTTGGTTTACTACCCGTAGACCGCCTGTCAAGTTTCGTATCATTTGGACTTCGTTTGATACTCCAACGGTTAACCGAGGGACGAAAAAGGCCTCGTGTGTGTTGCAGCCCAACACCCCTCCATTTTGGCCCAAAACCCACCTAACTCTGCTCCATGTCCTAGAGCGTTCGATCACGATCGCGTGGCCGAAAACTGCACCTCATTTGGACTCTCCTAGCTCGCTCTATGCCTATTTAAACACCCCCCCATTCCAAATCCCGGGTCTCCTCCCCCGAAACCCTAAAATCTCAGATCCGCCACCGCCGGACACGTCCGACGGTGCCGGACACGTCCGACTTACCCCGCCGCTGCCACGTGTCGCCGCCCCGTTGGCCGCACCACCGCCCCACATCCCCGCCGGCCCGGGAGCCCAAGGCCGGCCCCCGGGGCCCATCTCGCCTCGCCCCGCCGCTCGGTGGAGCCGCCTCCACGCGCCGCCGCCCGCGCCCGACGCCAGCCGCCGCCGCCCCGGTCGCCACCCCTCGCCGCCTCCTCCCTCACCGGCCGGCGTGCCTCCCCTCGCCAAGTCCGGCGACGTTCCGGCGGTGAATAGTAACTCCGGCGACCTCGTAATCCGCACAGATCTCAGATCTGAAATCCTAACCCTAGGTCGTTTTTTCGCTAAGTCCCAGAATTTCTAATTCATATGCTCCTGTTTGAGGCCCCGTAACTTTGCATCCGTAGCACCGATTTGGGCGTATAGCATATCAAAATGTTCATCTCAGAGAGTACATCATTTCGTTCCATTGCATCATTTTCATTTGAGTTCATATTGATGCCCGAAAGGCTGTTAGAAAAGGGCTACTTGAGTTAATTGTCAGATCTGTTACTTCGTTTAGCACTTTTGTCATTTTTGCCATGATTAATGTGTGCATGATATGCCCGTGAGTTCTTCATATGTTTTGTTAACCATATATGCATGTAGTGATAGCTGTTATTTGTTCATTGCTCTATAGTGTTATATTGCTAGCATATTCCATGTGCTGACCTACATAGGATGCAACGTATTATGTTGCAGAATTTTCAGACGAGGAGTAAGGTGCACTAGGTCATTGTCATGCACTCAGTTTTGCCGTGGAGTTTGATGGACTCTTCTACCTTCGAAGCTTCCGCCGTTATCTTATTTAGATGGCCTTCAACCATATTATTGTAATAAGTTCTATTTTGAGACATTCGATGTAATAAGTGTGTGATTGAACTCTGATATAAATCCTCAAGTACTGTGTGTGTTAGCAATACCGATCCAGGGATGACACTTAAGCACAGAGACTTGACCATCTGAAGTCGGGTCGCTACAATTTGTCACTCCATGTATCGGAGAGGTATGTCTAGGCCTCTCAGTAATGCACATCACCATGAGCCTTGAAAGCAATGTGTCTAATGAGTTAGCCACAGTATGATGCACTACAAAACGAGTACAGAGACTTGCTAGTAACAAGATTGAACTAGGTATGATGATACTGATGATCGGATCTTGGGCAAGTAACATACCAATGACAAAGGGAACAACGTATGTTGTTATGCAGTTTTGACCGAAAAGATCTTCGTAGAATATGTAGGAGCCAATATGAGCATCCAGGTTCAGCTATTGGTTATTTACCGGAGATGTGTCTCGGTCATGTCTACATAGTTCATGAACCCGTAGGGTCCACACGCTTAACGTTCGATGACAATTTGTATTATGAGTTATGTGATTTGATGACCGAAGATTGTTCGGAGTGCCGGATGAGATCACAGACATGAAGAGGAGTCTCGAAATGGTCAAGAGGTAAATATTCATATATTGGAAGGTTACATTCAGACACCGGAATGGTTCGGGTCGTTTCGGATAAGTTTCAGAGTACCAGGGGTTACCGGACCCCCCCCCGGGAAGTTCATGGGCCTTAGTGGAAAGGAGAGAAGGGCCACAAGGGAGGCGGTGCCCCCCCATGGCCAGTCCGAATTGGACTAGGGAGGGGGGCGGCACCCCCTCTTTCCTTCTCCCCTCTCCTCCTTCCCTTTCTCTCCCTTTCTTGGAAAGGAAGGGGACTCCAACTAGGATTGGGAATCCTAGTTGGACTCCCCATGGCGCGCGCCCCCCTTGGGCCAGCCACCTCTACTCCCCCTTTATATATGTGGGAAGGGGGCAACCCAAAGGGACACCAAGTCTTCTCTTAGTTGTGTGCGGTGCCCCCTCCATAGTTACACACCTCAGTTATATCGTCGTAGTGCTTAGGTGAAGCCCTGCACCGGTAACTTCATCGTTATCGTCGCCACGCCGTCGTGCTGACAAAACTCTCCCTCGTCCTCAATTGTATCAAGAGATAGAGGGACATCATCAAGCTGAACGTGTGCTTAACGCGGAGGTTCCATACGTTTAGTGCTAGGATCGGTTGGATCACGAAGACGTTCGACTACATCAACCGCGGTACTAAACGCTTCCACTTTTGGTCTACGAGGGTACATGGACACACTCCCCCCTCTCATTGCTATGCATCTCCTAGATAGATCTTGCATGACCGTAGGATTTTTTTTTTGAAATACTGTTGTCCCAACAGTGGCATCCGAGCCAGGTCTATGCGTAGATGTTATATGCACGAGTAGAACACAAAGAGTCGTGGGCAATAATAGTCATACTGCTTACCAGTAATGTCTTACTTTGATTCGGCGGTATTGTTGGATGAAGCGGCCCAGACCGACATTACATGACCGCGTTCATGAGACTAGTTCTACGGACATGCTTCGCACACAGGTGGCTAGCGGGTGTCTGTTTCTCCAACTTTAGTTGAATTGAGTTTGACTACGCCCGGTCCTTGTTGAAGGTTAAAACATCACACTTTACGAAAAATCGTTGTGGTTTTGATGCGTAGGTAAGAACGGTTCTTGCTAGAAGCCTGTAGCAGCCACGTAAAACTTGCAACAACAAAGTAGAGGACGTCTAACTTGTTTTTGTAGGGCTTGTTGTGATGTGATATGGTTAAGACGTGATGAGATATAAATTGTTGTATGAGATGATCATGTTTTGTAATAGTTATCGGCAACTAGCAGGAGCCATATGGTTGTCGCTTTATTGTATGAAATGCAATCGCCATGTAATTGCTTTACTTTATCACTAAGCGGTAGCGATAGTCGTAGAAGCAATAGTTGGCAAGACGACAACGATGCTACGATGGAGATCAAGGTGTCAAGCCGGTGACGATGGTGATCATGACGATGCTTTGGATATGGAGATCAAAGGCACAAGATGATGATGACCATATCATATCACTTATATTGATTGCATGTGATGTTTATCATTTATGCATCTTATTTTGCTTAGTATGACGGTAGCATTATAAGATGATCTCTCACTAAATTTCAAGGTATAAGTGTTCTCCTTGAGTATGCACCATTGCTACAGTTCGTCGTGCCGAGACACCACATGATGATCGGATGTGATAAGCTCTACGTTCACATACAATGGGTGCAAGCCTGTTTTGCACAAGCAAAATACTTAGGTTAAACTTAACGAGCCTAGCATATGCAGATATGGCCTCCGGACACTAAGACCGAAAGGTCGAGCTTGAATCATATAGTAGATATGATCAATATAGTGATGTTCACCATTGAAAACTTCACCATCTCACGTGATGATCGGACATGGTTTAGTTGATATGGATCACGTGATCATTTAGATGACTAAAGGGATGTCTATCTAAGTGTGAGTTCTTAAGTAATATGATTAATTGAACTAAATTTATCATGAACTTAGTACCTGATAGTATTTTGCATGTCTACGTTATTGTAGATCAATGGCTCGTGCTACCGTTCCTTTGAATTTTAATGTGTTCCTAGAGAAAGCTAAGTTGAAAGATGATGGTAGGAATTACACGGGCTAGGTCCGTAACTTGAGGATTATCCTCATTGCTGCACAGAAGAATTACGTCATGGAAGCACCGCTAGGTGCAAAACCCGCTGCAGGAGAAACTCTAGATGTTATGAACGTCTAGAAGAGCAAAGTTGATGACTAGTCTATAGTTCAGTGTGCCATGCTTTATGGCTTAGAATCGGGATTTCAACAACGTTTTGAATGTCATGGAGCATATGAGATGTTCCAGGAGTTGAAGTTAAAATATTTCAAGCAAATGCCCGGATTGAGAGATATGAAGTCTCCAATAAGTTCTACAGCTGCAAGATGGAGGGGAATAGTTCTGTCAGTGAACATATAGTCAGAATGTTTGGGTACCACAAACACTTGACTCAACTGGGAGTTAATCTTCCTGATGATAGTGTCATTGACAGAGTTCTTCAATCACTGCCACCAAGCTACAAAAGCTTCGTGATGAACTATAATATGTAAGGGATGTATAAGACAATTCCCGACCTCTTCGTAATGCTATAGGCTGCGGAGGTAGAAATCAAGAAGGAGCATCAAGTGTTGATGGTTAACAAGACCACTAGTTTCAAGAAGAAGGGCAAAGTGAAGAAGGGGAACTTCAAGAAGAACAACAAACAAGTTGCTGCTCAAGTGAAGAAGCCCAAGTCTGGACCTAAGCCTGAGACTGAGTGCTTCTACTACAAAGGGACTGGTCACTGGAAGCGGAACTGCCCCATGTATTTGGCGGATAAGAAGGATGGCAAAGTGAAAGGTATATTGATATACATGTTATTGATGCGTACCTTACTAATGCTTGTAGTAGCGCCTGGGTATTTGATACTGGTTCTGTTGCTCATATTTGCAACTCGAAACAGGGGCTACGGATTAAACGAAGATTGGCTAAGTACGAGGTGACAATGCGCGTGGGAAATGTTTCCAAAGTCGATGTGATCGCCGTCAGCATGCTACCTCTACATCTACCTTTGGGATTAGTATTAGACCTGAATAATTGTTATTTGGTGCCAACGTTAAGCATGAACATTATATCTGGATCTTGTTTGATGTGAGACGATTATTCATTTAAATCAGAGAATAATGGTTGTTCTATTTATATGAGTAATATCTTTTATGGTCATGCACCCTTGATGAGTGGTCTATTTTTGTTGAATCTCGATAGTAGTGATACACATATTCATAGTATTGAAGCCAAAAGATACAATTTTAATAATGATAGTGCAAATTATTTGTGGCACTGCCGTTTAGGTCATATTGGTGTAAAGCGCATGAAGAAATTCCATGCCGATGGACTTTTGGAATCACTTGATGCTTGTGAACCATGCCTCATGGGCAAAATGACTAAGACTCTATTCTCCGGAACAATGGAGCGAGCAACAGACTTATTGGAAATAATACATACTGATGTATGCGGTCCGATGAGTGTTGAGGCTCGCGGAGGGTATCGTTATTTTCTGACCTGCACAGATGATTTCAGCAGATATGGGTATATCTACTTGATGAAACATAAGTCTGAAATATTTGAAAAGTTCAAAGAATTTCAGAGTGAAGTGGAAAATCATCGTAACAAGAAAATTAAGTTTCTACGATCTGATCGTGGAGGTGAATATTTGAGTTGTGAGTTTGGTATTTATTTGAAACAATGTGGAATAGTTTCGCAACTCACACCACCTAGAACACCACAGCATAATGGTGTGTCCGAACGTCGTAACCGCACTTTATTAGATATGGTGCGATCTATGATGTCTCTTACTTATTTACCACTATCGTTTTAGGGTTATGCTTTAGAGACGGCTGTAGTCACGTTAAATAGGGCACCATCTAAATCCGTTGAGACGACACCATATGAACTGTGGTTTGGCAAGAAACCCAAGTTGTCGTTTCTTAAAGTTTGGGGCTGCAATGCTTATGTGAAAAAGCTTCAACCTGATAAGCTCGAACCCAAATCGGAGAAATGTGTCTTCATAGGATACTCAAAGGAGACTGTTGGGTACACCTGTTGGGGAACGTAGTAATTTTAACAAAATTCCTACGCACACGCAAGATCATGGTGATGCATAGCAACGAGAGGGGAGAGTGTTGTCTACGTACCCTCGTAGACCGAAGCGGAAGCGTTGTCGCAACGTAGAGGAAGTAGTTGTATGTCTTCCCGGTTCAACCGATCCAAGCACCGTTACTTCGGCACCTCCGAGTTCTTGGCACACATTCATCTCGATGACACTCCTCGGGCTCCGATCCATCAAAGCTTCGGGGAGGAGTTCCGTCAGCACGACGACGTGGTGACGATCTTGATGTTCAACCATCGCAGGGCTTCGCCTAAGCACCGCTACAATATGACCGAGGTGGAATATGGTGGAGGGGGCACCGCACACGGCTAAGGAACGATCACGAAGATCAACTTGTGTGTTCTAGGGTGCCCCCCTGTCCCCGTATATAAAGGAGCCAAGGGGAGGGGCGGCCGGCCAAGGAGGGCGTGCCAAGGGGGAGTCCTAATCCCACCAGGAGTAGGACTCCCTTCTTTCCTAGTTGGAGAAGGAGAAGTGGGAAAGAGGAGGAAGAGGGAAAGGAAAGGGGGGCGCCGCCCCCCTCTCCTTGTCCTATTCGGACTAGGGAGGGGAGGGGCGTGCGGCCACCTCTTGCCTCCTTTCCTCTTCTCCCTAGGGCCCATGTAGGCCCAATAACCCCCGGGGGGGTTCCGGTAACCCCCCGGTACTCCGGTAAAATCCCGATTTCACCCGGAACGATTCCGATATCCAAATATAGGCTTCCAATATATCGATTTTTATGTCTCGACCATTTCGAGACTCCTCGTCATGTCCATGATCACATCCGGGACTCCGAACAAACTTCGGTACATCAAAATACATAAACTCATAATGAAACTGTCATCGTAACATTAAGCGTGCGGACCCTACGGTTCGAGAACAATGTAGACATGACCGAGACACGTCTCCGGTCAATAACCAATAGCGGAACCTGGATTCTCATATTGGTTCCTACATATTCTATGAAGATATTTATCGGTCAGACCGCATAACAACATACGTTGTTCCCTTTTTCATCGGTATGTTACTTGCCCGAGATTCGATCGTCGGTATCTCAATACCTAGTTCAATCTCGTTACTGGCAAGTCTCTTTACTCGTTCCGTAATACATCATCTCACAACTAACTCATTACTTGCAATGCTTGCACGGCTTATGTGATGTGCATCATCGAGAGGGCCCAGAGATACCTCTCCGACAATCGGAATGACAAATCCTAATCTCGAAATACGCCAACCCAACATGTACCTTTGGAGACACCTGTAGAGCACCTTTATAATCACCCAGTTACGTTGTGACGTTTGGTAGCACACAAAGTGTTCCTCCGGCAAACGGGAGTTGCATAATCTCATAGTCATAGGAACATGTATAAGTCATGAAGAAAGCAATAGCAACATACTAAACGATCGGGTGCTAAGCTAATGGAATGGGTCATGTCAATCAGATCATTCACCTAATGATGTGATCCCGTTAATCAAATAACAACTCTTTGTCCATGGTTAGGAAACATAACCATCTTTGATTAACGAGCTAGTCGAGTAGAGGCATACTAGTGACACTCTGTTTGTCTATGTATTCACACATGTATTATGTTTCCGGTTAATACAATTCTAGCATGAATAATAAACATTTATCATGTTATAAGGAAATAAATAATAACTTTATTATTGCCTCTAGGGCATATTTCCTTCAACACCTTCTATCACATATCCGAAGGCAAGATATTCGTTGCTAAGAATGGATCCTTTCTAGAGAAGGAGTTTCTCTCGAAAGAAGTGAGTGGGAGGAAAGTAGAACTTGATGAGGTAATTGTACCTTCTCCCAAATTGGAAAGTAGTTCATCACAGAAATTAGTTCCAGTTATTCCTACACCAATTAGTGAGGAAGCTAATGATGATGGTCATGAAACTTTTGATCAAGTTACTACCGAACCTCGTAGGCCAATCAGAGTAAGATCCACACCAGAGTGGTATGGTAATCCTGTTCTAGAGGTCATGTTACTTGACCATGACGAACCTACAAACTATGAAGAAGCGATGATGAGCCCATATTCCGCAAAATGGCTTGAGGCCATGAAATCTGAGATGGGATCCATGTATGAGAACAAAGTGTGGACTTTGGTTGACTTGCCCGATGATCGTTAAGCAACAGATAATGAATGGATCTTCAAAGAAGAAGACTGACGCTGACGGTAGTGTTACTGTCTATAAAGCTCGACTTGTTGTGAAAGGTTTTCGACAAGTTCAAGGAGTTGACTACGATGAGACCTTCTCACCCGTAGTGATGCTTAAGTCTGTCTGAATTATGTTAGCAATTGCCGCATTTTATGATTATGAAATTTGGCAAATGGATGTCAAAACTACTCTCTTTATTGGATATCTTAAAGAAGAGTTGTATATGATGCAACCAAAAGGTTTTGTCGATCCAAAAGGTGCTAACAAAGTGTGCAAGCTCCAGCGATCCATTTATTGACTGGTGCAAGCCTCTCGGAGTTGGAATATATGCTTTGATAGTGTGATCAAATCATATGGTTTTATAAAGACTTTTGGAGAATCCTGTATTTACAAAAAAGTGAGTGGGAACTCTGTAGCATTTCTAATATTATATGTGGATGACATATTGTTGATTGGAAATAATACAGAATTTCTGGATAGCATAAAAGGATACTTTAATAAGAATTTTTCAGTGAAAGACCTCGGTGAAGCTACTTATATATTAGGCATCAAGATCTATAGACATAGATGGAGACGTTTAATTGGACTTTCACAAAGCACATACCTTGATAAAGTTTTGAAGAAATTCAAAATGGATCAGTCAAAGAAAGGGTTCTTGCCTGTGTTACAAGGTGTGAAGTTGAGTCAAGACTCAATGCCCGACCACTGCAGAACATAGAGAGAAAATGAAAGTCATTACCTATGCTTCAGCCATAGGTTCTATCATGTATGCAATGCTGTGTACCAGACCTGATGTGTGCCTTGCTATTAGTTTAGCAGGGAGGTACCAAAGTAATCCTGGAGTGGATCACTGGACAACTGTCAAGAACATCCTGAAATACCTGAAAAGGACTAAGGATATGTTTCTCGTTTATGGAGGTGACAGAGAGCTCGTCGTAAACTGTTACGTCGATGCAAGCTTTGACACTGATCGAATGACTCTAAGTCACAAACCAGATATGTATTTATATTGAATGGTGGAGCTGCTAGTTGGTGCAGTTCCAAGCAGAGCGTTGTGGCGGGATCTACGTGTGAAGCGGAGTACATAGCTGCTTTGGAAGTAGCAAATGAAGGAACATGGATCAAGGAGTTCATATCTGATCTAGGTGTCATACCTAGTGCATCGGGCCCAATGAAAATCTTTTGTGACAATACTGGTGCAAATTGCCTTGGCAAAGGAATCCAGATTTCACAAGAGAACCAAGCACATCAAGAGACGCTTCAATTCCATCCGTGATCAAGTCAAGGAGGGAGACATAGAGATTTGCAAGATACACACGGATCTGAATGTTGCAGACCCACTGACTAAGCCTCTCTCACGAGCAAAACATGATCAACACCAAGACTCCATGGGTGTTAGAATCATTACTGTGTAATCTAGATTATTGACTCTAGTGCAAGTGGGAGACTGAAGGAAATATTCCCTAGAGGCAATAGTAAAGTTGTTATTTATATTTCCTTATATCATGATAAATGTTTATTATTCATGCTAGAATTATATTAACTGAAAACTTAGTAGATGTGTGAATACATAGACAAACAAAGTGTCCCTAGTATGCCTCTACTTGACTAGCTCGTTAATCAAAGATGGTTATGTTTCCTAGCCATAGACATGTGTTGTCATTTGATGAATGGGATTACATCATTAGAGAATGATGTGATGGACAAGACCCATCCGTTAGCTTAGCATAATGACCGTTTCGTTTTATTGCCATTGCTTTCTTCATGACTTATACATGTTCCTCTAACTATGAGATTATGCAACTCTCGAATACCAGAGGAACACCTTGTGTGCTATCAAATGTCACAACGTAACTGGGTGATTATAAAGATTCTCTACAGGTGTCTATGATGGTGTTTGTTTAGTTGGCATAGATCGAGATTAGGATTTGTCACTCCGTGTATTGGAGAGGTATCTCTGGGCCCTCTCGGTAATGCACATTACTATGATCCTTGCAAGCAATGTGTCTAATGAGTTAGCACGAGATGATGCATTACAGAACAAGTAAAGAGACTTGCCAGTAACGAGATTGAACTAGGTATGATGATACCGATGATCGAATCTCGGGCAAGTAACATACCGATGACAAAGGGAACAACGTATGTTGTTATGCGGTTTTGACCGATAATGATCTTCATAGAATATGTACGAGCTAGTATGAGCATCCAAGTTCCGCTATTGGTTATTGACAGGAGATGTGTCTTGGTCATGTCTACATAGTTCTCAAACCCGTAGGGTCCGCATGCTTAACGTTCGATGCCAATTTGTATTATGAGTTATGTGATTTGATGACCGGATATTGTTCGGAGTCCCAGATGAGATCATGGACATGACGAGGAGTCTCGAAATGGTCGAGAGGTAAAGATTCATATATTGGAAGGTTACATTCAGACACTGGAATGGTTCGGGTCGTTTCGGATAAGTTTTGAAGTACCGGGGGTTACTCGACCCCCCCCCCCGGGGGGGGGGGGGGGAGTTCATGGGCCTCCATGGGACTTAGTGGAAAGGAGAGAAAGGCCACAAGGGAGGCCGCACCCCCCATGGCCAGTCCGAATTGGACTAGGGAGGGGGGCGGCGCCCCCTCTTTCCTTCTTCCCTCTCCTTCTTCCCTCTCCTCCTTCCATCTCTCTCCCTCTCTTGGAAAGGAAGGCGACTCCAACTAGGATTGGGAATCCTAGTTGGACTCCCCATGGCGCGCGCCCCCTTGGGCCGGCCACCTCTCCTCCCCCCTTTATATACGTGGGAAGGGGGCACCCCAAAGGGACACCAAGTCTTCTCTTAGCAGTGTGCGGTGCCCCCTCCACATTTACACACCTCAATCATATCGTCGTGGTGCTTAGGTGAAGCCCTGCGCCGGTAACTTTATCATCACCGTCGCCACACCGTCGTGCTGACGGAACTCTCCCTCGTCCTCAACTGGATCAAGAGATCGAGGGACGTCATCGAGCTGAACGTGTGCTGAACGCGAAGGTGTCGTACATTTAGTGCTATGATCGGTTGGATTGAAGATGTTCGACTACATCAACTGCATTACTAAACGCTTCCACTTTCGGTCTACGAGGGTACATGGACACACTCTCCCCTCTCGTTGCTATGAATCTCCTAGATAGATCTTGTGTGATCGTAGGATTTTTTTTGAAATACTGCATTCCCAACAATGCCTCGTCCTTCAAGCTAGTTCTCACGTTGAGTTTTGGTTTGGATCAAAAACTTGTATGTCAAACTCACTGAGAACCACCCATTCTTATCTGGAAACCAGGACCACAAATCCTCAACGTTCTCTGTGCACACTGGAATTTGAAGAATTTCTTTCGTGCCCATAGGCAAGAATATACTTCTAATGAGCTCTTCATTCCATGCAGCCATTGCTGGTATTAGCAGATCAGCTACTAAGTGTGGTGGATCCTATACTAGAGTCAAAATTGGTCTCCTGGATGATTGTTTTGGGATCCAGTTGTCATGCCAAGTACTAGTTGTTTGACCATTTGCCAATTCTCTTGATAACATCCTGTTTTAGTAGATCTCTACCCTCGAGTATAGCTCGCCACACCTGCGAGAGTCGAGGTCCCAATTCCACCGTAAGTATGTCACCTTCAGGGAAGTACACCGACTTAAGTATTCTGGCGCTCAAAGAATTGGGTTCCTACAAAATTCTCTAAGCCTATCTAGCAAGTAGAGCAAAGTTAAAAATCTCTAGGTCTCGAAAACCTAGTCCACCCAAGTATTTGGGTTTCGTCATGATCTCCCATGAGACCCATGTAGGCTTTCTCAGCCCCGCCCTACATCCCCACCAAAACTTTCGAATGATTGAGTTCAAGTGCTCACATAGTCCTCTAGGCAATTTGAAACACGACATCGAGTAGATCGGGATAGATTGGGAAACGGCTTTGATCAAAACATCTTTCCCTCCTGCAGAGAGCAATTTACCCATCTATCCTTTAACCTTTCCCATACTCGGCCGCTCAAATATGAGATAAATAGTTGTGTGAATTGTCGGGCAACCGCACAAGAGATCGAAGGGATCGACCGAGATGGGCTAGCCCATTAGAAGCGAGGGGTGCATTCCACTAATCCCGGTTTTGGGAATCTTCTCGAAGGTTCCAGCCGGTTTTTTCTGGTTTTGGGAATTCCCAAACACGTTTCTTTTTTCTGTTTCTTTTTTGTTTTTTTCCTGTTTTGGTTTTTCTTCCCTCTAATATTTTTTCAAAAAATATTTGTTTGTTTCTCATTTTCTTTCCTTTTTTCTTTTCTTTCCTTTTTCATTTTTTCTATTTTATTTTTCTATTTTCAACAAATGGTCTAAAATGTAAAAAATGTTAGCATTTGATCATTTTTTTCTAAAAGTTTCCTGTTTTGAATTATTTTTGGAAATTCTAAAAAAGTTTAGACTTTCAAATATTTGTTTGCTTATTTTTACAAAAAAACAAATTTCAAAAAAATAGAATTGAAAAATTGAAAATATCCAAAATTCAGAAAATGTTTGGGAATTTCAAATAACATTCCCACTTTGAAAATTTAATAAATGTTCATGTTTTGAAAATATTGTCACATATTCAAATAATATCGGGGGATTTTAAAAAATGTTTCCACTTTCAAATTTTGTTAACAAATTTAAAAAATATTCATGTATTGATTTGTTCCCAAATTCAAACAATGTTTGGGGAATTTTAAAAAAATGTTTGCTTTTTCATTTTTGTTCACAAATTCAATTTTTTTTAGGAATTTGCAAAAATGTTCTAGCTTTCCAAATTTCTTTACAAATTCAAAAAATGTCATCTTTCCAAAATTCATCCGTGAATTCAAAAAATGTCGGGTAATTTTTTAAATTGTTCATGCTTTGAAATAATTGATCGTAACTTTGATTTTTTTTCCTGTTTTCCAGAAATAATTTGTTTTTTATTAATAAATTGTTCGTAGTTTCAAAAAAGATATTGTTTTCAATTATGTTCCTTTTTAGAAAAGAACTCAAGAATCCCCAAAAATATTCACACTTTCCTAAAATGTTCGAGGTTTTAGACACAGATTTGTAGGAATTAAGTTCGCTAGTGACTTGGTTTAGTAGTAGGAGGTCCTCTGTTCGATACCTCACTTGTACTTTAGTTTTGGGGGCGGGGGGTTGCGAATGCTTAAAATTTTCCCGCTATACTTTAGTCCTTTTAGTGTTGCGCTGCAAGTTTTGCAGAAAGGCTAATCTATCGCAGCACCTAGCCCAGCTTGCGCACCACTACGAAGTCGCGAGATCGAATCCAAGTGCCAGCATTGCTTTTTTTCGTGTTTCTCCACATCGCGAACGTGCGAACGCAAATGGGCCATGTGCAAAACATCAACTCTTTGACGCAAAGAACATATCACATAGGAGCTCCCGGCGAGATGTAGGGCGCCTGGAAATCATGGTGTTTTGGAACCAGTGCTCCCCCGCACGCTGGCCTGGCCTATTTATTTTATACGACACGTGATGATATGCTAATACCACAGCAAGCGATAGATAACAGGAAAAATCCTATTTCACGCTTACTGCGTCAAACTGTGCGCATTCACACAGCCAATCCCTTTGAGCCTGAGAAAGAAAATTGCAATTTGAAAAAGTTTAGATTTAAAAAAAATCAATTTTTTTGCAATTTTAAAAATCATCTTTTCAAAAAATGAAGTTTCAAAACTTTTGTTTACGTTTTCAATAAAAATATTGCAATTTCAGAAGAAGTTCGGAATTTCAGAAGTTGTTTGTGTTTTCAAAAAAGTTTTGAGTTTCAAGTTTTTAGTAATTGGTTGTAATTTCAATTTTTGTTCTACAACAACAACTAAGAATTTAGTCATAAACAAGTTGAGATAGACTAGAGTTGAAATCCCTAAGATCTCGCAACCTTCTCATGGTTCTGACACATGGATAGCTAGCTTCCACGCATCTCTGCCTATGACTAACTATATTTTGAAATTTCAATTTTCGTGCTCACTTTTAGAAAAAATTCAAAGTGTGTTCAAATTTTTAAAAATTATTTGCATCTTTTAAAATTGTTTGCATATTCAAAAATGTGTTCAAGATTTTAAAAAATGTTCATTTTTCAAAAGTATTAGTTTTCTAAATTAAATGTGCATTCAAAATTTCCAAAAACTTTCAAATATATGGATGCTCCTAGTTCTTTAACACTCCACGATACTCAATAGTTAGGAAAGTTCGCTCAATCTAGAGGTTAGCTAGCCTTTTGCGCGTGGGAGTGGGAGGTCGTGTTTTTTTAGTGGATCACCCCGACTTTATTACTGAATTAGATAAGTGTTTACATAGTCCGAGGGTTGTAAAATGTTGGGGAACGTAGTAATAATTCAATTCCTACGTGTCACCAAGCTCAATCTAGGATATGCTAGCAACGAGAGAGGGGGAGTGCATCTTCATACCCTTGAAGATCGCTAAGCGGAAGCGTTACAAGAATGCGGTTGATGGAGTCGTACTCGCGACGATTCAAATCGCGGAAGATCCGATCCAAGCGCCGAACGGACGGCGCCTCCGCGTTCAACACACGTACATCCCGGGGACGTCTCCTCCTTCTTGATCCAGCAAGGGGATAGGAGAAGTTGAGGGAGAGCTCCGGCAGCGCGACGGCGTGGTGGTGGAGCTTGCGGTTCTCCGGCAGGGCTTCGCCAAGCACTACGGAGGAGGAGGAGGTGTTGGAGGAGAGAGGGGCTGTGCCAGGGAAGGGGTGCAGCTGCCCTCTCTCTCCCTCACTATATATAGGGGGAAGGGGGAGAAGGAGGCACCCTAGGGTTTCCCCTAGGGGCGGCGGCCAAGGCAGATTGGATCTACCTAGGGAAATCCTAGGGAGACTTGCCCCCCAAGCCAAGCCAGGTGGAGGCACCCCACCTCTCCAAGTTACGTGAGATGGGGTGGGAGGGGCGCACAACCCCTTAGTGGGCTGGTGTGCCCCCTCCCCTTGGCCCATAAGGCCCCCAACGCTTGTCGGGGCCTCCGAAACCCCTTTCGGTCACGCTGGTCGTCACCTGGTACTCCCAGAACAATTCTGGACTCCAATACCCTTCGTCCAATATATCGATCTTCACCTCCGGACCATTCCAGAGTTCCTCGTCATGTCTGGGATCTCATCCGGTACTCCGAAAAACCTTCGGCAACCACATACTATTCCCATCACAACTCATAACCACATACTATTCCCATTACAACTCTAGCGTCACCGAACCTTAAGTGTGTAGACCCTACGGGTTCGGGAACCATGTAGACATGACCGAGATACGTCTCCGGCCAATAACCAATAGCAGGATCTGGATACCCATATTGGCTCCCACATGTTCCACGATGATCTCATCGGATGAACCACAATGTCGGGGATTCAATCAATCTCGTATACAATTCCCTTTGTCCATCGGTATGTTACTTGACCGAGATTCGATCGTCGGTATCCCCATACCTCGTTCAATCTCGTTACCGGCAAGTCTCTTTACTCGTTCCGTAACGCATGATCCCATGGCTAACTCCATAGTCACATTGAGCTCATTATGATGATGCATTACCGAGTGGGCCCAGAGATACCTCTCCGTCACACAGAGTGACAAATCCCAGTCTCGATTCATGCCAACCCAACAGACACTTTCGGAGATACCTGTAGTGCACCTTTATAGTCACCCAGTTATGTTGTGACGTTTGATACACCCAAAGCACTCCTACGGTATCCGGGAGTTGCACAATCTCATGGTCTAAGGAAATGATACTTGACACTAGAAAAGCTCTAGAGAACAAACTACACGATCTTGTGCTATGCTTAGGATTGGGTCTTGTCCATCACATCATTCTCCTAATGATGTGATCCCGTTATCAATGACATCCAATGTCCATGGTTAGGAAACCACAACCATCTATTGATCAACGAGCTAGTCTACTAGAGACTTACTAGGGACATATTATGGTCTATGTATTCACACATGTATTACGGTTTCCAATTAATACAATTATAGCATGAACAATAGACAATTATCATGAATAAGGAAATATAATAGTAATCATTTTATTATTGCCTCTAGGGCATATTTCCAATAGTCTTCCACTTGCACTAGAGTCAATAATCTAGTTCACATTGCCATGTGATTAACATTCATAGTTCACATCGCCATGTGACTAACACCCAAGAGTTTACTAGAGTCAATAATCTAGTTCACATTGCCATGTGATTAACACAAAATGAGTTCTAGGGTTTGATCATGTTATGCTTATGAGAGAGGTTTTAGTCAACGGGTCTGCAACATTGAGATCCGTGTGTTCTTTGCAAATTTCTATGTCATATTGAAGATGTTGCTACCACGCTCCACTTGGAGCTATTCCAAATGGTTGCTCCACTATACATATCCGGTTTGCTACTCAGAGTCATCCAGATAGGTGTTAAAGCTTGCATCGATGTAACCCTTTACACCGAACTCTTCATCACCTCCAAATCGAGAAACATTTCCTTATTCCTAAGGACAATTTTGACCGCTGTCCAATGATCCACTCCTGGATCACTCTTATACCCCCTTGCCAGACACGTGGCAAGGCACATCGCGGTACACAGCATGTCATATCGAATAGAGCCTATGGCTAAGGCATAGGGGACGACTTTTGTCCTTTCTCTTTCTTTTGCCGTGGTTGAGCTTCAAGTCTTAACTTTACACCTTACAACTTAGGCAAGAATCCTTCTTTGACTAATCCATCTTGAACTCCTTCAAGATCATGTCAAGGTATGTGCTATGTGAAAGTCTTATCAGGCGTCTTGATCTATCTCTGTAGGTCTTGATACCCAACATGTAAGCAGTTTTACACAGGTCTTCCTTTGAAAAACTCCATTCAAACAACCCTTTATTCTTTCCAGAAATTATACATCATTTTCTATCAACAATATGCCATCCAGATATACCTATCAAAAATGTTGTAGTGCTCCCACTCACTTTCTTGTAAATACAAGTTTCTTGCAAACTTTGCATAAACCCAAAAGCTTTGATCACCTCATCAAAGCGTACGTTCCAACTCCGAGATGCTTGCTCCAGTCCATAGAAGGATCGTTGGAGTTTGCATACCTTTTAACATCCTTAGGATCGACAAAACCTTCTGGTTGTATCACATACAGCCTTTCCTCATGGAAACCGTCAAGGAAACTTTGTTTTGACATCCATCTACCAGATTTCGTAAATGAAAATGCAGCAACTATTAACATAATTCTAACAGACTTTAGCATCGCTATGATTGATAGAGTCTCATCACAGTCAACTCCTTGAACTTGTCAGAAACTTCTTTAAGACAAGTCGAGCTTTATAAATGGTGATATTACCATCAACGCTTGTCTTCTTTTTAAAGATCCATTTATTCTCAATGGCTTGCCGATCTTCGGGCAAGTCCACCAAAGTCCATACTTTGTTCTCACACATGGATCCTATCTCGGATTTTATGGCTCCTAGCCATTTGTTGGAATTGCCCACCATCGCTTCTCCATAGCTCATAGGTTCATCTTGTCCAACAACATGACCTTTAAGACATGGTTACCACTCAGAAGTTGTATGCACCCTTGTCGACCTACGAGGTTCAATAGTAACTTGATTTGAAGATCCATGATCATCATCATTAGCTTTCTCTTCAACTGACATAGGTGCCACAGAAACATCTTTCTATGCTGTGCAACTCTCTGGTTGAAGTGAAGGTTCAACAACCTCATCAAGTTCTATCTTCCTCCCACTCAATTCTTTCGAGAGAAAATCTTTCTTGAGAAATGACATGTTCTTAGTGACAAACACTTTGCCCTCAGATCTGAGATAGAAGGTATACCGAATCTTCTTCTTTGGGTATTCTATGGAGACACAATTGTCCGCTTTGGGTTCAAGCTTTTCTGGCCGAAGCCTTTCGACATAAGCATCGCAATCCCAATCTTTAAGAAACGACAACATGGGTTTCTTGCCAAACCATAGTTCATACGGTGTCATCTCCACGGACCTTAGATGGTGCCCTATTTAAAGTGAATGTAGTTGTCTCTAATGCATAACCCCAAAATGATAGTGGTAGATCGGTAAGAGACATCATAGATCGCACCATATCCAATAGGGTGCGATTACGATGTTCGGACACACCATTACACTATGGTGTTCCAGGTGGCGTCAACTGTGAAACGATTCCACCTTGTCTTTAGTGATTGCCAAAATCATAACTCAGATACTCTCCGCTTGATCAAATCTTAGGAACTTGATCTTCTTGTTATGATGATTCTCAACTTCACTCTGAAATTGCTTGAACTTTTAAAACGTTTCAGACTTATGCTTCATTAAGTAAATATACCCATATCTACTCAATTCATCGGTGAAGGTGAGAAAATAACAATATCCACCGCATGCGTCAACACTCATCGGACCGCACACATCAGCATGTGTGATTTCCAACAAGTCACTTGCCCGTTCCATTGTTCCAGAAAACGGGGTTTTAGTCATCTTGCCTATGAGGCATGGTTCGCATGTGTCAGGTGATTCAAAATCAAGTCACTCCATTGGTCCATTAGCATGGAGGTTCATGTGCTTTACACCAATATGACCTAAGCAGCAGTGCCACAAGAAAGTGGTACTATCATTATCAACTCTATATCTTTTGGCATCAATGTTATGAACATGTGTATCACTGCGATCGAGATTCAATAAACCATTCACATTGGGTGCATGACCATAGAAGGTATTATTCATGTAAACAGAATAACCATTATTCTCTGACTTAAATGAATAACTGTATTGCAATAAACATGATCTAATCATGTTCATGCGCAATGCAGACACCAATGCAAACAACATTTATCTGGGTTCAACACTAATCCCGAAGGTAGAGGGAGCGTGCGATGGTGATCATATCATCCTTGGAAACACTTCCAACACACATCGTCACCTCGCCCTTAGCTAGTCTCCGTTTATTCCGTAGCTTTTGTTTCGAGTTACCAATATTAGCAACTGAACCAGTATCTAATACACATGTGCTACTAGGAGTACTAGTAAGGTACACATCAATAACACATATATCAAATATACTTTTGTTGAAGTTGCTAACCTTCTTATCTACCAAGTATTTGAGGCAGTTCTGCTACCAGTGACCGTTCCCCTAATAGAAACACTTCGTCTCGGGTTTGGGTTTTTGGGTTTCTTCACTGGAGCGGCAACTAGCTTGCCATTCATGAATTTTCCCTTCTTGCCCTTGCCCTTCTTTGAAACCAGTGGTCTTGTTAACCATCAACACTTGATGCTCCTTCTTGATTTCTACCTTTACGGTCTTAAGCATGACGAACAACTTCGGGATCATCTTCCCTTGCATGTTATAGTTCATCACGAAACTCTAGAAGCTTGGTGATAGTGACTGGAGAACTTTTGTCAATCACTCTCTTATCTGGAAGATTAACTCCCACTTGATTCAAGAGATTGAAGTACCCAGACATTCTGAGCACATGCTCACTGGCTGAGCTATTCTCCTCCATCTTGTAGGCAAAGGTCTTGTCAGAGGTATCAACCTCTCAACACGGGCATGAGCCTGAAATGCCAATTTCAGCTCTTGTAACATCTCATATGTTCTATGATGTTCAAAACGCTTTTGGAGCCCCGACTCTAAGCCGTAAAGCATGGCACACTAAACTATCAGGTATTCATCAGAACATGTCTGCTAGATGTTCACAACATCCACAGACGACGCCAGAGGGGTTGGCACACCGAGCGGTGCATCAAGGACAAAAGCCTTCTGTGTAGCAGTGAGGACAATCCTCAGACTATGTCCCTAGTCTGCACAATTTATTATAATATCTTTCAACTTAGTATTTCTCTAGGAACATATTAAAACAGGGAGCTAACGCGTGAGCTATTAATCCACAACATAATTTGCAAAGACAATTTAGACTATGTTCATGATAATTAAGTTCATCTAATCAAATTATTCAATAAACTCCCACTCAGATAGACATCCCTCTAGTCATCTAAGTGATACATGATCCGAATCGACTAGGCCGTGTGCGATCATCACGTGAGACGGTCGGACTAGTCATCAACGGTGAACATCTCCATGTTGATCGCATCTACTATAAGACTCATGTTCGACCTTTTAGTCTCTCATGTTCCGTGGCCATGTCTGTACATGCTAGGCTCGTCTAGTCAACCTAAGTGTTTTGCATGTGTAAATCTGGCTTACACCCGTTGTATGCGAACGTTAGAATCTATCACACCCGATCATCACGTGGTGTTTCGAAACAACGAACCTTCGCAACAATGCACAGTTAGGGGGAACACGTATCTTGAAATTTTAGTGATGGGTCATCTTATTTATGCTACCGTCGTTCTAAGCAAATAAGATGTAAACATGACAAACATCACATGCAAACGATAAAGTGACATGATATGGACAATATCATCGTGTGCCTTTGATCTCCATTTTCGAGGCACGACATGATCACCTTCATCATCGGCATGACACCATGATCTCCATCATCGTGTCTTCATGAAGTTTTCTCGCCAACTATTACTTCTATTACTATGGCTAACAGTTAGCAATAAAGTAAAGTAATTACATGGCGTTTTTCATTGACACGCAAGTCATACAACAAATTAAGACAACTCCTATGGCTCCTGCCAGTTGTCATAGTCATCGACATGCAAGTCGTGAATCCTATTACAAGAACTTGATCAATCTCATACATCACATATATATAATTCATCACATCCTTTTGGCCATATCACATCACATAGCATACCCTGCAAAAACAAGTTAGACGTCCTCTAATTGTTGTTGCATATTTTACGTGGTTGCTATGGGTTTCTAGCAAGAACGTTTCTTACCTACGCAAAAGCCACAACGATGATATGCCAATTGCTATTTACCCTTCATAAGGACCCTCTTCATCGAATCTGATCCAACTAAAGTGGGAGAGACAGACACCCGCTAGCCACCTTATGCATCAAGCGCATGTCTGTCGGTGGAACCAGTCTCACGTAAGAGTACGTGTAAGGTCGGCCTGGGCCGCTTCATCCCACAATACCGCCGAATCAAGATAAGACTAGTAATGGTAAGCAAATTGAACAAATCATCGCCCACAACTACTTTGTGTTCTACTCGTGCATAGAATCTACACATAGACCTAGCTCATGATACCACTCTTGGGGAACATAGTAATAATTCAAAAAAATTCTACGTGTCACCAAGATCAATCAAGGAGATTCTAGCAACGAGAGAGAGGGAGCGCATCTTCATACCCTTGAAGATCGCTAAGCGGAAGCGTTACAAGAACAGGGTTGATGGAGTCGTACTCGCGGCGATTCACATTGCGGAAGATCCGATCCAAGCACCGAACGGATGGCGCCTCTGTGTTCAACACACGTACAGCCCGGGGATGTCTCCTCCTTCTTGATCCAGCAAGGGGAGATGAGAAGTTGAGGGAGAGCTCCAGCAGCACGACGGCGTGTGATACGTCTCCGTCGTATCTACTTTTCCAAACACTTTTGCCCTTGTTTTGGACTCTAACTTGCATGATTTGAATGGAACTCACCCGGACTAACGTTGTTTTCAGTAGAATTGCAATGGTGTTATTTTTGTGAAGAAATAAAAGTTCTCGGAATGACCTAAAAATCAACGGAGAATTAATTTGGAATATATAAAAAAATACTGGAAGGAAGATCCACGTCAGGGGGGCTTCCACCTGTCCACAAGGGTGGGGGCGCGCCCCCTTCCTCGTGGGCCCCCTGACGCTCCACCGACCTCAACCCTGCCTCCATATATCCACTTTCGGGGAGAAAAAACCAGGAACAAGGATTCATCACGTTTTACGATGCGGAGCCGCCACCAAGCAAAAACTCTCTCGGGAGGGCTGATTTGGAGTCCGTTCGGGGCTCCGAAGAGGGGAATCCGTCGCCATCGTCATCATCAACCATCCTCCATCACCAATTTCATGATGCTCACCGCCGTGCATGAGTAATTCCATTGTAGGCTTGCTGGACGGTGATGGGTTGGATGAGATTTAGCATGTAATCGAGTTAGTTTTGTTAGGGTTTGATCCCTAGTATCCACTATGTTCTGAGATTGATGTTGCTATGACTTTGCTATGCTTAATGCTTGTCACTAGGGCCCGAATGCCATGATTTCAGATCTGAACCTATTATGTTTTCATAAATATATGAGAGTTCTTGATCCTATCTTGCAAGTCTATAGTCACCCACTATGTGTTATGATCTGGCAACCCCGAAGTGACAATAATCGGGACCACTCCCGGTGATGACCGTAGTTTGAGGAGTTCATGTATTCACTATGTGTTAATGCTTTGGTCCGGTAATCTATTAAAAGGAGGCCTTAATGTCCCTTAGTTTCCAATAGGACCCCGCTGCCACGGGAGGGTAGGACAAAAGATGTTATGCAAGTTCTTTTCCATAAGCACGTATGACTATATTCGGAATACATGCCTACATTACATTGATGAACTGGAGCTAGTTCTATGTCACCCTAGGTTATGACTGTTACATGATGAACCGCATCCGGCATAATTCTCTATCACCGATCCATTGCCTATGAGCTTTCCATATATTGTTCTTCGCTTATTTACTTTTCCCTTGCTATTGTTATCATCACTATAAAACACCAAAAATATTACTTTTGCTACCATTACCTTTTACCACCGTTACCACTACTATCATATTACTTTGCTACCAAAGACCTTGCTGCAGATATTAAGTTTCCAGGTGTGGTTGAATTGACAACTCAGCCGCTAATACTTGAGAATATTCGTTGGCTCCCCTTGTGTCGAGTCAATAAATTTGGGTTGAATACTCTACCGTCGAAAACTGTTGCGATCCCCTATACTTGTGGGTTATCAAGACTATTTTCTGGCGCCGTTGCCGGGGAGCATAGCTCTATTCTTTGAGTCACTTGGGATTTATATCTGCTTATCATTATGAAGAACTTGAAAGATCCAAGAACCAAGATTTATCCCTCAACTATGAGGGGAGATAAGGAACTGCCATCTAGCTCTACACATGATTCACCTTCTGCTTTGAGTAAGCTCGCGACACCTACACCTGCTATCCATTCTGATATGTCGCATGTTATTGATGATGCCACTTCTGCTATGCATGATACTTATGATGAAACTACTTCTATGCTTGATACCACTGTGACACTTGGTGAATTTCTTGATGAACAACTTGCTAGCGCTAGAGAGAATGAAATTATTGAAACTGATAATATTGATGAAAGTGATGATGAAGATTCTCCCCCTAGATATGAATTATGTGTTGTTCCTGAGGGCTATGTTATGGATGAAGAAACTGCTAGAGATTTTCTTGCTTGCAATGATAGGAGTGATCTTAAGAAATTATTAGCTAAGCTGAAACAAAAAACTTTGAATGCTAGAATGAAATATGATCCTGCTTATGCTACTTCACCTATCTTTGTTACTGATAAGGATTATGATTTCTCTGTCGACCCTGATATAATTACTTTGGTTGAATCTGATCCTTTCTATGGCTATGAATCTGAAACTGTTGTGGCACATCTTACTAAATTAAATGACATAGCTACCCTATTCACTAATGATGAGAAAAATCACTATTATTATATCCTTAAATTATTTCCGTTCTCACTAAAGGGTCATGCTAAGATATGGTTTAATTCTCTTGATTCTGGTTGTGTGCGTAGTCCCCATGATATGATTTATTACTTCTCTGCTAAATATTTCCCCGCTCATAAGAAACAAGCTGCTCTAAGGGAAATATATAATTTTGTGCAAATTGAAGAAGAGAGTCTCCCACAAGCTTGGGGGAGGCTTCTCCAACTACTGAATGCTTTTCCTGATCATCCTCTTAAGAAAAAGGAAATACTTGATATCTTTTATAATGGACTAACTGATGCTTCCAGAGACCACCTGGATAGTTGTGCTGGTTGTGTTTTCAGGGAAAGAACACTAGATGAAGCTGAAATTCTATTGAATAATATGTTGACTAATGAAAATAATTGGACACTTCATGATCCAATTCCTGAACCAACTCCTGAGCCTACTCTGAAGAAGAGGGGTATTCTATTTCTCAGTCCTGAAGATATGCAAGAGGCAAAAAAATATATGAAAGAAAAAGGTATTAAAGCTGAATATGTTAAGAATTTACCTCCTATTGAAGAAATAGATGGTCTTAATCTACCGCCTGTTGAAGAAGTACATGGTCTTGATAACCCGACACAGGTAGTAAAGGTAAATTCTCTCTATAGATATGATAAAGCTGAAATCCCATTTACTAAGTTTGCTAGCCCATGTTTGGATGAGTTTGATGACTTTATGGTTAAACAAGAAAATTTCAATGCTTATTTTGGTAGAGAATTAAAACGCAATGCTGATATGCTTGAACACTTGGGTGATTATATGGCTAATATTAAAGGTGGACTTAAACTTATTAGTAAACATGATTCTATGGTTACCACTCAAGTAGAACAAGTACTTAAAGCTCATAATGATTTGCTCAATGAATTGAATAGTAAGAAAAATGATAATGTTGTTAGAGTTATGACTAGAGGTGGTAAAATGACTCAGGAACCTTTGTATCCTGAGGGCCATCCTAAGAGAATTGAGCAAGATTCTCAGAGAACTAATATTGATGCACCTAGTCCTTCTAAAAGGAAGAAAAAGAAAAATGATAGGACTTTGCATGCTTCTAGTGAACCTGTTGTTGACACACCTGAGAATCCTAATGATATTTCTATTTATGATGCTGAAACACAATCTGGTAATGAGCATGGACCTAGTGATAATGTTAATAATGATGTTCATGTTGATGCTCAACCTAGCAATAATAATGATGTAGAGATTGAACCTGATGTTGATCTTGATAACCCACAATCAAAGAATCAACATTATGATAAGAGAGACTTTGTTGCTAGGAAGCATGGTAAAGAAACAGAACCATGGGTTCAGAAACTCATGCCTTTTCCTCCTAAACCATCCAAGAAAAAGGATGATGAGGATTTTGAGCGCTTTGCTGAAATGATTAGACCTATCTTTTTGCATATGCGTTTGACTGATATGCTTAAAATGAATCCTTATGCTAAGTACATGAAAGATATTGTTACTAATAAAAGAAAGGTACCGGAAGCTGAAATTTCCTCCATGCTTGCTAATTATACTTTTAAGGGTGGAATACCAAAGAAACTAGGAGATCCCGGAGTACCAACTATACCATGCTCCATTAAAAGAAACTATGTTAAAACTGTTTTATGTGATCTTGGAGCTGGTGTTAGTGTTATGCCTCTCTCTTTATACCGTAGACTTGATTTGAATAAGTTGACACCTACTGAAATATCTTTGCAAATGGTTGATAAATTAACTGCTATACCTGTCGGTATTTGTGAGGATGTGCCTGTTGTGGTTGCAAACGTTACAATTTTAACGGACTTTGTTATCCTTGATAATCCCGAGGACGATAGTATGTCTATTATTCTTGGAAGACCCTTTTTGAATACTGCAGGGGCTGTTATTGATTGCACCAAAGGCAATGTCACTTTTCATGTTAATGGCAATGAGCATACGGTACACTTTTTGAGGAAACAACCTCAAGTTCATAGTATAAACTCTATTGGAAAAATTCCATCGATTATTTTTGGAGGTTTTGAATTTCCTCTTCCTACTATCAAGAAGAAATATGATATTCTTATTGTTGGGGATATGCATATCCCCGTTGAGGTAACCTAATGTTATTCGAAAATTCTGCAGTTCCATGATTTTCGGAGTGAGTTTGTTAACAAGACCTGATCAACCTTGTTAGTGGATTCCTTTTGATGAGCATGAGATGGATGAATTTAGAAAACACAACTCTCTATACCCTCTTTTTACTTTCTGTTATTTATATTAAATAAAGCAAAAATAGTAATTTCTGTCTGTTTTCTGAATTATCCATGCAATAAAAAATACCCCGAAAATAAAAGTTCTCCAAATGCCCTGAAAATTAAATATGATTTTTTCTAGAATATTTGAGAATATCTGGCGCTGAGAACACGGCAGGGGGAGCAAGCACCTGGCCACGAGGGTGGAGGGCGCGCCCTACCCCCTGGGCGTGCCCCCTGCCTTGTGGGCCCATAGTGGCTCCCCTCCACTTATTCTAGCCACCACACACTCCTTCTTCCTCCCAAAAACATCACTAGGCACCTCAAACCCGAGTCCAAGCTCATCTTGTTGCCATTTTCGATCTCCTTGCTCAAAGCTCCATCCAAAAAACTGCTTTGGGGGATTGTTCCTTGGTATGTGACTCCTGCAATGGTCCAATTAGTTTTTGTTCTAGTGCTTTATTCATTGCATATTTTTGCTGCTTAGGTGACCCTATTCTTGAGCTTGCATGTTAAATTTATGTGGTCAAAAGTAGTTTTGATGCATGATATTGCCTCTAGGCACTTGTAGGAGTAGTTGCTATCAATATTGTTGAGTTTGGTTCACTTTTATTTTTGAAGTTACTAAAAATTTCAGAAATTTTCAAAAAAAGATGAAGAGATTTTTGAGGGGCTCATCAAGCCGAAGCTCGAAGGATAAGCAAAGTGAGGAGGATAAGAGGCCCAAATATAATCTTCCTCGCACCACGGAGGTTCGGCCATGTGAATGGCCTTGTGATGATTTCTTGAGAGCAGCCGAGATTTATGATGATTTCTATGAATTGGCTGAGAATGCAGGCCTCACCGCCTTCCTCCACGACCAACGCGGACAATATCTCTTACTCGCTAATATCTTTGTGCAAAACTTTCATTTCCATGCTAGGAGCTCACCACCTATGGTGGAATTTTATTTATATGATGAGCATAAGGAGATGTCACTTCATGATTTTTGTCGGGTTTGTTTGATCCCTTTCGAGGGTAGCGTAGGGAACCACATCGTGACAATGTGGATGGGTTTATTGATACCATTACTGTAGGGGAAACGAGGAAGGTTTCCAATGCACGAATTACTAGCATACACTTTCCTATTCTATGTTACTTTGCTAAATTTGCTAGTAGATGCTTAATTGGGTGCGGAAACTGTGGAAACCTGAGTACCCCTGATATTGTTATTTTGTGCCATGCCTTATTTCGTGATGACACAGTCAGTATAGGCGCTATTGTTGCAAAGCGGTTAAATCTTAACCGTACTAAGGGCCCCGTCCTTGCAGGCATCTTTGCCTCGCGCCTCGCTGCACACTTTAACATACCTATTAGGCATTATGAGAAGGAAGAGAAGTTGTTGCCTCCTGTTTATTTAGATTATAAGAGTATGGTAGCACATGATTTTATTGTTAAGAATGGGGAAAGGGCGCTTAAGTACAAATTAATATTTGGTAAAAATCATCCTGAGACTATTACCTTGCCTGCTCCTTCCTTGTTTCATTTATCTGTAGGCAAGTACCTTGTTCCGTTGGAGGCCATTCACGCCCACCGGAACCCTACGTCGGCTACAGAGCTAGAGCCGGAACCACAATTTGATCCTCCACGACAGTCTGATTACTAGTGGGATCCGGAGGTGATTGCCAACCAGTGGCAATCTGAGGCTTCTTCACAGTATGACCCCAACTATTACTTTGGATATCCGTTGGGCCAGCCGTGGCCATAGACCAACTTAGGCCAAAAGCCTAAGCTTGGGGGAGTACGTATTTCTCACCGACATTACATTCATGTTCACACACTCATTGCTAGTTGTCGGTGCTCATATTTTTTCATTGTATCATCAATGCTAGTTTATTTTCCTTTTTATGCTTTCTTCTTGTGTGTTTAATAAACCTTAAGAAAAACATAAAAATTAGTTGTAGCTTTTAATTAGTTTACTTTCCATGCTTGTAGTAGTAATTAAAAAGAAAACCCAAAAAGATTTCTCGTTCTTCTTTTGCTTGTTGGGAGCTTTCCTGTGTAAATAGTTTTATTTTTTTCTTGTTCTTTGGGGGTCAAGAGGAGAAGACCATAATTAAAATGTTAAAGTGGCTCTTATATGCATTACCGTTGATCTAACAAACAGCACATATTACCTTGTCTTCTCTCTTGAATTGAATGCTTGCAGATTCCAGCTTAGTCCAATGCACGTGCACTATTATTATTATCCACACTATTCGGTCATGCAAGTGAAAGGCAATAATGATGATTATATGATGAACTTATTGAGATGAGAAAAGTTGGTATGAACTCGACCTATTTTTTTGTAAATATGATTAGTTCATCGTTCCTGATTCAGCCTATTATGAATAAACATTTTTGCAATGACAATTAGAGATTGTAGTTGCTTATGCCATATTTAATTAGCTAGGAGCTTATAATGGTTTACCTTGCATGCCAACATGCTATTAAAATGGTTGTGATGTGGTATGATAGGGTGGTATCCTCTTTTGAATGATTCGAGTGGCTTGACTTGGCACATGTTCACGCATGTAGTTGAAACAAAATCAACATAGCCTCTACGATATTTATGTTCATGGTGCATTATATCCTACTCATGCTTGC
The DNA here is from genome assembly GCF_002162155.2 of Triticum dicoccoides. Classification (NCBI taxonomy): domain Eukaryota; kingdom Viridiplantae; phylum Streptophyta; class Magnoliopsida; order Poales; family Poaceae; genus Triticum; species Triticum dicoccoides. The sequence continues at coordinate 470,307,071 of NC_041386.1, forward strand.
ATTCGGTGTTGATTAATTTTAATGCATGTTCATGATGGTTATCGCTCTCTAGCTGGTCGCTTCCCAGTCTTTTGCTAGCCTTCACTCGTACTAAGCGGGAATACTTCTGGTGCATCCAATTCCATAAACCCCAAAGTTATTCCATATGAGTCCACCATACCTACCTATATACGATATCTACCTGCCATTCCAAGTAAATTTGTATGTGCCAAACTCTAAACCTTCAAATAAACATTCTGTTTTGTATGCTCGAATAGCTCATGTACTAACTAGGGTTGTTCGTATCTTCCTTGTTAGGCGGGTTATTCTCAAGGGGAGTGGACTCCGCTCCTCACTCACGAGAAAATGGCTGGTTACCGGGATGCCCAGTCCCATGCTTTATGCAAATCAAATCAAAATAATAGCAAACAAAACTCCCCCGGGACTCTTGTTAGTTGGAGGCACTCGTTGTTTCGAGCAAGCCATGCATTGATGCTTGTTGGTGGAGGGGTAGTATAAACTTTACCATTCTGTTTGGGAACCGCCTATAATGTGTGTAGCATGGAAGATATCACCATCTCTTGGTTGTTACGTTGACAATGAAAGTATACCGCTCAAAATATTATTCACATCTATTTCAAAACCGAGCTCTGGCACCTCTACAAATCCTTGCTTCCCTCTGCGAAGGGCCTATCTATTTACTTTTATGTTGAGTCATCATCCTCTTATTAAAAAGCACTAGTTGGAGAGCACCACTGTCATTTGCATCCATTACTGTTAGTTTACATTGAGTATGACTTGACTGGATCTCTTTTACCACGAATTACAATGTCTAGTCAGTCCTTGATCTTTAAAGGTGCTCTGCATTTATGTTTTGCGGTCTCAGAAAGGGCTAGCGAGATACCATCTTGTTATATCATATCGTGATTGTTTTGAAAAAGTGTTGTCATCCGAGATTTATTATTATTGCTCGCTAGTTGATTATGCCATTGATATGAGTAAACATGAGACGTAAATATTACTGTGAATATGGTTAGTTCATAATCTTTGCTTAAAACTTGAATGCTCGCATTACATATTTACAACAACAAGAGCAAACAGAGTTTGTAAAAGTTTTTCTTTATCACTTGTAGTTTATCAACTGAATTTCTTGAGGACAAGCAAAGGTTTAAGCTTGGGGGAGTTGATACGTCTTCGTCGTATCTACTTTTCCAAACACTTTTGCCCTTGTTTCAGACTCTAACTTGCATGATATGAATGGAACTAACCTGGACTAACGTTGTTTTCAGCAGAATTGCCATGGTGTTATTTTTGTGCAGAAATAGAAGTTCTCGGAATGACCTGAAAATCAACGGAGAATTATTTTGGAATATATAAAAAATACTGGAAGGAAGATCCACGTCAGGGGGCCTCCACCTGTCCATGAGGGTGGGGGGGACGCCCTACCCCCTGGGTGCGCCCCCTGCCTCGTGGGCCCACTGACGCTCCACTGACCTCAACCCTGACTCCACATATTCACTTTCCGGGAGAAAAAACCAGGAAGAAGGATTCATCATGTTTTACGATACGGAGCCGCCGCCAAGCCCTAAACTCTCTCGGGAGGGCTGATCTGGAGTCCGTTCGGGGCTCCGGAGAGGGGAATCCGTCGCCATCATCATTATCAACCATCCTCCATCACCAATTTCATGATGCTCACCGCCGTGCATGAGTAATTCCATCATAGGCTTGCTGGACGGTGATGGGTTGGATGAGATTTATCATGTAATCGAGTTAGTTTTGTTAGGGTTTGATCCCTAGTATCCACTATGTTCTGAGATTGATGTTGCTATGACTTTGCTATGCTTAATGATTGTCACTAGGGCCTGAGTGCCATGATTTCAGATCTGAACCTATTATGTTTTCATCAATATATGAGAGTTCTTGATCCTATCTTGCAAGTCTATAGTCACCTACTATGTGTTATGATCCGGCAACCCCAAAGTGACAATAATCGGGACCACTCCCGGTGATGACCGTAGTTTGAGGAGTTCAAGTATTCACTATGTGTTAATGCTTTGGTCCGGTACTCTATGAAAAGGAGGCCTTAATATCCCTTAGTTTCCAATAGGACCCCGTTGCCACGGGAGGGTAGGACAAAAGATGTCATGCAAGTTCTTTTCCAGAAGCACGTATGACTATATTCGGAATACATGCCTACATTACATTGATGAACTGGAGCTAGTTCTTTGTCACCCTAGGTTATGACTGTTACATGATGAACCGCATCCGACATAATTCTCTATCACCGATCCATTGCCTATGAGCTTTCCATATATTGTTCTTCGCTTATTTACTTTTTCGTTGCTATTGTTATCATCACTATAAAACACCAAAAATATTACTTTTGCTACCGTTACCTTTTACCATCGTTACCACTACTATCATATTACTTTGCTACTAAATACCTTGCTGCAGATATTAAGTTTCCAGGTGTGGTTGAATTGACAACTCAGCCGCTAATACTTGAGAATATTCGTTGGCTCCCCTTGTGTCGAATCAATAAATTTGGGTTGAATACTCTACCCACGAAAACTGTTGCGATCCCCTATACTTGTGTGTTATTAGCGTGGTGGTGGAGCTTGCGGTTCTCCGGCAGGGCTTCGCCAAGCACTATGGAGGAGGAGGTGTTGGAGGAGAGAGGGGCTGCGCCAGGGAAGGGGTGCAGCTGCCCTCTCTCTCCCTCAATATATATATAGGGGGGAGGGGGAGGAGGAGGCGCCCTAGGGTTTCCCCTAGGAGCGGCAGCCGAGGGAGATTGGATCTACCTAGGGAAATCTTAGGGAGACTTGCCCCCCAAGCCAAGCCCGGTGGAGGCTTGCCTCCCAAGCCAGGTGGAGGCACCCCACCTCTCCAAGTTACATGAGATGGGGTGGGAGGGGCGCACAGCCCCTTAGTGGGCTGATGTGCCCCCTTCCCTTAGCCCATAAGCCCCCCCCCCCCAACGCTTGCCGGGGCCTCCGAAACCCCTTTCGGTCTCGCTGGTTGTCACCTGGTACTCCCAGAACAATTCTGGACTCCAATACCCTTCGTCCAATATATCGATCTTCACCTTCGGACCATTCCGGAGGTCCTCGTCACGTCTGGGATCTCATCCGGGACTCTGAACAACCTTCGGTAACCACATACTATTCCCATTACAACTCTAGCCTCACCGAACCTTAAGTGTGTAGACCCTACGGGTTCGAGAACCATGTAGACATGACTGACATACCTCTCCGGCCAATAACCAATAGCAGGATCTGGATACCCATATTGGCTCCCACATGTTCCTCAATGATCTCATCAGATGAACGACGATGTCGGGGATTCAATCAATCCCGCATACAATTCCCTTTGTCCATCGGTATGTTACTTGCTCGAGATTCGATCGTCAGTATCCCCATACCTCGTTAAATCTCGTTACCGGTAAGTCTCTTTACTCATTCCGTAACGCATGATCCCGTGGCTAACTCCTTAGTCACATTGAGCTCATTATGATGATGCATTACCGAGTGGGCCCAGACATACCTCTCCGTCACACGGAGTGACAAATCCCAGTCTCGATTCGTGCCAACCCAACAGACACTTTCGGAGATACCTGTAGTGCACCTTTATAGTCACCCAGTTACGTTATGACATTTGATACACCCAAAGCACTCCTACCGTATCCGGGAGTTGCCCAATCTCATGGTCTAAGGAAATGATACTTGACATTATAAAAGCTCTAGCAAATGAACTACACAATCTTGTGCTATGCTTAGGATTGGGTCTTGTCCATCACATAATTCTCCTAATGATGTGATCCCGTTATCAACGACATCCAATGTCCATGGTCAGGAAACCACAACCATCTATTGATCAACGAGCTAGTCAACTAGAGGCTTACTAGGGACATATTATGGTCTATGTATTCACACATGTATTACGGTTTCCGATTAACACAATTATAGCATGAACAATAGACAGTTATCATGAACAAGTAAATATAATAATAACCATTTTATTATTGCCTCTAGGGCATATTTCCAACATAAAAGCCACACATGGCGACTAGGATTCAAATCCAAAGAGCTTCTACCTATATTTGTTGGCAATATGCCCTAGAGGCAATAATATTGGTATTATTATATTTCCCTATTCATAGTTAAGAGTTTATATTTCATGCTATAACTGCTATGATCCTGGAATATGTGATTCAGTCGAAAACTCACATGCACATGTGAAATGGTAAATGGTAAACAATAGGTTCCCGGTCTCGCCTCTAAGACTGGCTCAAGTGTTGTTGGTAATCACGTTTTCTAGATCTTAGGATATCGTTAAGTGTAACGATAGTCCTAAAACAACATTGAGGGTATGACGTTAGAAGAACGATCATATTGAATCGACCCAATACTTGTCGGTTATACTTTGTGATTATATCGTCTGAAATCATCTGTTATAGCACTGAGTGTTAGCATGTGTTTTAGTTCCTCAGACCATGACAGTGTCTCGGTCACTTCCTACCAGACGGTGGGCTTTGGGGTTGCTCAAATGTCATCTATAACAGGGTGATCATAACGACAACTTTCAGGCTCACCAAAAAGTTTGATAAGTGACCGGATTGCTCGAGAGTGGGATTTGCTCCTCCGATGATGGAGCGATATTCTTGGGTCCCTCTCGGTGTGACGGCATCCATCATCGTCTGACCAGCCATAGGTGACTATGTCGCGGGAATGCCGGAACATGTCAAGGAGAACAAAGAACAAAACTGGTAATAGGAGCAACGGTATAATGAGCATTATGATGACTCAGGAGGATACTGATGCACACCTGAAAGTGCAACTATCCCTAGGTGGTTTTGGTAATTCATAACAACATATAGCTCATTGAGCTAATGCTATTCCAAGATGATTATTTCAGGAAAGCTCAATGATTGGCATGGCATGGATGTGAAAGTGGAACCCTCAAAATGCTAAGGAAAAAGGATTGGCTCAAGCCTAAAAGCTCAAGACTCTTCATTTTATATTTTAGTGATCCAAGATCACATTGAGTCTTTAGGAAAAGCCAATACTATAAAGGAGGGATGAGGTGTTGCTTAATGAGCCTCTTGCTTCATGTGCTTAGTGATATGCTCCAAAAACCCTCAACTACTTTCCCATATCCACTTTTGACCTAAACCCTAAGCCAAACTCGGTCCTACCGATTCTTCCTATCCGGCGCCACCGAGTTTCACTTGTCATTAGCCACTGCCAAACCCTAGCAATTCGGTTCTACCGATAGGGATCTCAGTCTCACCGAGATGGGATTGCAAACTCTCTGTTTCCCTTTCGTAACTTTTCGGTCTCACCGAAAGAGCGAATCGGTCCCACCGAGATTGTAATGTAAATTCAGTGTTTCCCCTTTGTAACTTTTCGGTCTCACCGAAAGAGAAAATCAGTCCCACCGAGTTTGCCTGACCAACTCTCTGGTTAGCTAATTACCAAATTCGGTCTCACCGAGTTTGTGTAATCGGTCTCACCGAGATTACGTTATGCCCAAACCCTAACCATATCGGTACTACCGAGTTGCATGTCAGTCCCACCGAAAATCTCTAACGGTCACTAGGTTTACATTTTCGGTCCGACCGAGTTTGTGATTCGGTCCCACCGGGATTGGAAAACTGTGTAACGGTTGGATTTTGTGTGGAGGCTATATATACCCCTCCACCCCCTCTTCATTCAAAGAGAGAGCCATCAGAACACATACACCATTCCAACTCACATGTTCTGAGAGAGAACCACCTACTCATGTGTTGAGACCAAGAAATTCCATTCCTACCATATGAATCTTGATCTCTAGGCTCTCCAAGTTGCTTTCCACTCAAATCTTCTTTCCACCAAATCCAAATCCTATGAGAGAGAGTTGAGTGTTGGGGAGACTATCATTTGAAGCACAAGAGCAAGGAGTTCATTACCTACACACCATTTGTTACTTCTTGGAGAGTGGTGTCTCCTAGATTGGCTAGGTGTCACTTGGGAGCCTCCGACAAGATTGTGGAGTTGAACCAAGAAGTTTGTAAGGGCAAGGAGATCGCCTACTTCGTGAAGATCTACCTCTAGTGAGGCAAGTCCTGTGTGGGCGATGGCCATGGTGGGATAGACAAGGTTGCTTGTTCGTGGACCCTTTGTGGGTGGTTGCTTCTTCGTGGACCCTTCGTGGACTCGCGCAACCGTTACCCTTTGTGGGTGGAGCCCTCCGTGGACTCTCGCAACCATTACCCTTTGTGGGTTGAAGTCTCCATCAACGTGGATGTAGGATAGCACCACCTATCCGAACCACGGGAAAAACATCCGTGTCTCCAATTGCGTTTGAATTCTCCAAACCCTTCCCTTTACATTCTTGCAAGTTGCATGCTTTACTTTCCGCTGCCAATATACTCTTTGCATGCTTGCTTGAATTGTGTGATGATTGCTTGACTTGTCCTAAAATAGCTAAAATCTGCCAAGAACTAAAATTGGGAAAAGGTCAAGTTTTTATTTGGTCAAGTAGTCTAATCACCCCCTCTAGACATACTTTCGATCCTACAACACTGGTTTTGTAAAGTATCATGAAGCAAAGGGAACACCACATGATAACCAAATGTTCACTCGAATATTATTCATGTAATCACAAGGACCGATATGGATTCCACAGTTCCACTATCAGTCATTGAACGAAGGGGTTTCGTTCATGTCTATGTTTTACCGAACCTACAAGGCCACAAGCTTAAGGGAATCATGATCTGCTCAGTATTAGTGAAGCAAGAGTTATGAGAAAATATTCTCGGAATAGTTTCGGTAATATAAGAAAGATAGTGTCGAGAGAATTTTGAAAGAGTTTCAGATGTTTCCAGAAATGTTCTGGTGCGAGGACAATTAGGCCGGGCCAAGGGATAGGGCCCATGAGATCTAAGGTTAGTGCAAAAGGAGTTTTGCGAAGGGCAGGGGCCAGACGCCAGGGTCCTTGGCGCATGGGCCAGACGCGGAGGACCGCGGCATTTCATACTGGAATCTGAGAAGGACTTTTCCTTCTGTTTCAGACCGACTTTTGGGAGGCTCCCTCCCCAAGTTACGACCTCGGGACTCAACATATGAATAGAGGGGCAGGGCTAAGCCCCTAGAACATAAGTTTTGAAGCTCCTCAAGTTCTCTCTTGATCTAGTTCTTGTCTAGCTTGATCTAGACTAGATCTAGTTCTAGTTCTCTCTAATCGTCATAACAGAGAAGCCCTGTGCGATTCTCTTCTTCTCCCTCTAATTCTCCGGCGATGATTAGCTCTGGACGGAGAAGCGCTGCTAGATCGTGAAGCCTGTACACTAGCTATCTATGGAGAGGTCGTGCTTTCGGTCTTCCGTTCGAGGGATCGTTCGAGGGCAGTTCACAGTATCGTCAGCAACGTTCGCGGGACTCCAAGTATGATCTACACCGATTCTTCTACTTCCACTGCACTCCTGGAGTCGGTAACAGTCGTTGATCACAATCCGTTATGCATCTTCATATTGTTCCTGGGTGATCATAGGGATTTTTTTGTTTTCTACTACATTTCCCAACAGTGGCATCATGAGCGGTTCTATGAGTAGATGCAGGTTGCGATCTAGATCACATGTGGATGTGAGGGTGATTTTCTTGCTATGCTTCCCTCGAGTGTTGCTTCGGCTTAGTTCACTGATGATATGGTGTCGCTTTTCACAAGGTTCTGACAATCGCTCGGCTCTGGCTATCGACGACCTGCTAACAATTCCTTGGGCTTCACCATAGTCAAGAATAGTGAAATGTCGCGTCACAAGAGGGCGATGATGATGGATGATCTTCTAGGGGGTCACGTGTATTAGACGAAGTTTAGTGTGGGAGAACGAGATTTTTAATTAAGTCTCTTCTTTCACACACCCTGAAAGTTAATCTAGCACCAAGGATTATCACTTTATGGTGTGCATGTAGGTAGCTAGGTTTATCTGAAAACCCTATAAGCCACGTAATTAAAATTTGCAAAAACCAATTAGATGACGTCTAAATTGGTTTTGCAGGGTTTGCATATGATGTGGTATAGCCTTCGTCATGATAATGAGTTTATGTATGAGATGGTTATATGTTGTAATGTTAAGTGGCCTGCGCATCACTGATGTCGCTTGACCTACGTCGGTATTTCCCCAAAGAGGAATGGATGTTGCAACACAACTACGGTAGGTATTTCCCCCAGTTTTGAAACCAAGGTATCAATCCAGTAGGAGAACCAAGCAACACTATGTAAACGGTACTTGCACACAAAGAACAAATACTTACAACCCGACGCTTATGAGGGGTTGTCAATACCTCTTACGGGTAACGACGTCGGAAATTGTCAAGTTGACGGGATAAACATTGTGTAGATTGAATAAATAGATCTCGAATAAAAGATTCAAATTAAATATACAACAAAATATCTTTGGGTTTTTGGAATAATAGATCTGAAAATAAAAGGAAATAAAATAGATCTCGAAGGCAAATAATAGATCGGAACGCAAATATGATAAAGAATAGACCGGGGGGGGCGTAGATTTCACTAGTGGCTTTTATCAAGAAATAGCACACGATGGGTAAACAAATTACTGTTGGGCAATTGATAGAACCTCAAATAATTATGACGATATCTAGGCAATGATCAATATATAGGCATCACGTCCAAGATTATGTGACGCCCCCGATTTGACCGTACACTAATCATACACGCAAATGTGTACGATCAAGATCAAGGACTCACGGGAAGATATCACAACACAACTCTAGACACAAATTAAATAATACAAGCTTCATATTACAAGCCAGGGGCCTCGAGGGCTCGAATACATCGGCTCGAATACACAAGAGTCAACGGAAGCAACAATATCTGAGTACAGACATAAGTTAAACAAGTTTGCCTTAAGAAGGCTAGCACAAAAGTAGCAAAGATTGAAAAGGCGAGGCGTCCTGCCTGGGACCTCCTAACTACTCCTCGAAGCGGAACTCCATGTAGAATCATGCTCGGGATCCTCTAGCTCCTGGACTCCATCATATGATCGCATTAACCGGGAAAGGGGAAAAAATAAGTAGCAAAGCAAACGTGAGTAATCATCCAAAGTTCTCGCAAGCAAGGATCTACACTACATATGCATGGGTGTCAGTGTAAAGGGGCAATATCGATAGACTGAACTGCAGAATGCCAGAATAAGAGGGGGATAGCTAGTCCTGTCGAAGACTACGCTTCTGGCAGCCTCCATCTTACAGCATGTAGAAGAGAGTAGATGGTAAGTTCACCAAGTATCATCGTATAACATAATCCTACCCGGTGATCCTTTCCTCGTCGCCCTATGAGAGAGCGATCATCGGGTTGTATATGGCACTTGGAAGGGTGTGTTTTATTAAGTATCCGGTTCTAGTTGTCATAAGGTCAAGGTACAACTCCGAGTCATCCTTTTACCGAGGGACGCGGCTATTCGAATAGATAAACTTCCCTGCAGGGGTGCACCACATTTCCCAACATGCTCGATCCCCTTTGGCCGGACACACTTTCCTGGGTCATGCCCGGCCTCGGAAGATCAACATGTCGCATCCCTACCTAGGCACAACAGAGAGGTCAGCACGCCGGTCTAAATCCTATGGCGCAGGGGACTGGGCCCATCGCCCGTTGCACACCTGCACGTTGCGAAATCGGCCGGTAAGCAGACCTAGCCTCCCTAATACAAGAGCAGGCATTCCAGTCCAATCCAGCGCGCGCCACTCAGTCGCTAACGTCAAGAAGACTTCGGCTGATACCAGGACGTCGAGTGCCCATAACTATTCCCGCGTAGTTGGTTAGTGCGTATAGGCCACTGGCCAGACTCAGATCAAATACTAAGATCTCGTTAAGCGTGTTATATTAAAGTAACCGCGGACGCCGACCAGGGCCAAACCCACCTCACCCCTAGGTGGTCTCAACCTGCCCTGTCGCTACACCACAAAGTAACAGTAGGGGGCCGTCAGGAACCCAGGCCCACCACTACCGGGATGGTACCACGTGTCCTTTCAGCACCCACATCGGAATCACTTGCGGGTACTCTACGAGCCGACCCGACTTTAGTCACCACCATGTATCATGTATAATAGTGTAGTATGTATATACACATGATCACCTCCCGAAGTGACCACGACCCATAATATAGCATAGAAGACGAACAAGAATGTAGGGCCACTGATGGAATACTAGCATCCTATACTAAGCATTTAGGATTACAGGTAAAGGTAACAACAATAGCAGCAAAGACAGGCTATGCATCAGAATAGGATTAACGGAAAGCAGTAACATGCTACACTACTCTAATGCAAGCAGTAGAGAGAAGAATAGGCGATATC
>NC_041386.1:470317780-470323941 GCF_002162155.2 Triticum dicoccoides
AGAAACGGACCCTCGAAGGTGAAGTAGGCGATCACTGGTTCAACCGCGGTCTCAGGGCCTACCGTAAAGAAATAACGGAGGGGGAACACAATAAATAACAGAGCAATCAAAGCATCACAAAGCATAATATGGAAATACGCGGTGCTAAGGTGACCTAACACAGAAGTAGGCGATACCGGCGAAGGGGGGAAACATCCAGGAAAGTATTCCCGGTGTTTCAGTTTTTGGACAGACAGGCCGGAGGAGGAATTTTGCAAGTTCACTATGCTAGGGACGCGTGGCAAACGAACGAAATGCGTATTCGGATTCGTCTTATTTTTCTGATCATTTTTCATATATAAATTATTTTCATCCGGATTAGTATGAATTAGTTATGATTTTTCGAAGTTTATACAATTTTGTGAAATTGTTTAATATGAGTTTGACTAACTCAAATTGACTGGTCAAATAGAGAAGGGGTGGCCCACATATCATAGTCTATCCCTAAACAAACAAATAAATCGAACTTATTTAAATGGGGGCTCTACATGTCATCTACTACTAGACTCACTTAGCACCAGTTTAATCCTAAACTAGACTAAACAAGATCCGGCTCATACACACACCTACACACACACGACCGAGTACAGGAGCCTTGGCGGCCATGCCCAAGAAGTAGTAGCAGCAACAATACGCAGTAGCTAGAGCAGTACAAAGCAGTAGTAGTGCAAAGTAGTCAAGCAACAGGGCAGCGCAAGGAGGAGCAGCTATGTCGTAGTGGCAGCAGGAGGAAGTAGCAGCGGAAGGCAAGTAGTAGCAGCAGCAGTATGCGGGAGCAGCAACAGGTAGAGCAGCGCGCGGCCACTGCTTGAGCCCGCTGGGTACGGCCGGGGCGTCGTGTACGCAAGGGCAGGGGGCGCTCGGGGTCGCGCATGGGGGCGCAGGGAATGGCCAGGGCGCGCGAGCACGACCACCGGGGGAGCTGGTCGCAGCTAGAGGCCGAGGTGAGCGACCGGATGCGACGAGCTCGACGACGAGAGACGACGGCCGTGGCGGAAAATCAGCTTGATCCCGAGCGTATAGTGCGGCTCCGGTTGAATGGATGCACGGGGGTGATGGAGTCGTCAACGAGGAAGCCCTGGACGACCTCCCGGTCGCCGAGGAGACCAGTGGCCGCAGGGACGGCGATGACGCGCCGACGGCGGCTCGGGCACGAGGTCCAGAGGAGAAGCGCAAGAGGGAGAGGGGAAATTTCAGAGGCTAGGATTTCGGGAGTTGAGGAGGGGGTCTTGTGGACATTAGGGCGTCGCTGGATAGTCGACACAAGACCGGGGCGCCATGGGATGGCCACCACTGTAGACAGATGATTTGCAATGCGATGTATTGATTGGGGTGTTGGTGCACGCATATATAATACAAGGGAAGGCATCTACCTCAACTATACAGGACTAGGAGGTGGGCCACAACTCCAATACACGTGCAGTACCAAATACATACTCAACAACCCCCACCCCCGCAGTCAAGGCGTCACCGGAGACACAGAGACTAGACCGAAACTCCTCGAAGACAGGAGTAGGTAATCCCTTAGTCATCACATCAGCAAACTGTTGCGTCGTCGGCACGTGGAGAACCCGAACACGACCAAGGGAAACCTGCTCACGCACGAAGTGAATATCGAGCTCAATATGCTTCATCCGTTGATGGTGCACCGGTTTGGCGGAGAGGTAGACCGTGCTGACATTATCGTAGTAGACAAGAGTGGCCTTGTGAACATCACAAAGCAACTCCTGGAGCAGCTGATGTATCCAAGAGCATTCGGCCACGACATTAGCCACGGCGCGATACTCTGCCTTGGCACTGGAGCGGGAGACCGTGGGCTGCTGCTTCGATGACCAGGAAATCAACGAGGGCCCAAGGTAGATGCAGTAGCCTGACGTAGGGCATCGCGTGTCGGAGAAGCCAGCCCAGTCGACATCCGAGTAGGCCACGAGGTCGGTGGAGGCGGAAACCGTCAGGGTGAGTCCCAAGGACATGGTGCCGCGTATGTAATAGACAATACGCTTCACCAGAGTCCAGTGAGAGTCACGCGGGGCGTGCATATGGAGGCACACCTGCTGAACAGCGTACTGCAGGTCGGGGCGAGTCAGCGTCAAGTACTGTAAAGCACCGACGATAGAGCGATAAAACGCTCCATCGGACGTGAGAGACCCCTCCAGAGTAGAGACCTTCGCCTTCGTGTCAACGGGGGTGGGCGCCGGCTTGTAGTTAAGCACACCGGCACTCTCAAGAAGCTCATGGGCGTACTTTTGCTGGTGCAGAAAGAAACCGTCAGCCCGGCGGATCACCTCGATGCCCAGAAAGTAGTGCAGGGGCCCCAAGTCCTTGAGGGCGAACTCATCACGAAGACGAGCAGTCAGCCGTTGAAGGAGATCGGGGGCGAATGATACATCTCCGTCGTATCTACTTTTCCAAACAACTTTGCCCTTGTTTTGGACTCTAACTTGCATGATTTGAATGGAACTAACCCGGACTGACGCTGTTTTCAGCAGAATTGCCATGGTGTTATTTATGTGCAGAAACAAAAGTTCTCGGAATGACCTGAAACTCCACGGAGAATATTTTTGGAAATAATAAAAAATACTCGCAAAGAATCAAGGCCAGGGGCCCACACCCTAACCACGAGGGTGGGGGCGCCTGCCCCCCTGGGCGTGCCCCCTACCTCGTGGCCCCCCTGGAGCTCCACCGACCTCAACTCCAACTTCATATATTCGGGTTCGGGGAGAAAAAAATAAAGGAGAAGGATTCATCGCGTTTTACGATACGGAGCCGCCGCCAAGCCCTAAACTCTCTCGGGAGGGCTGATCTAGAGTCCGTTCGGGGCTTCGGAGAGGGGAATCCATCGCCGTCGTCATCATCAACCATCCTCCATCACCAATTTCATGATACTCACCGCCGTGCGTGAGTAATTCCATCATAGGCTTGCTGGACAGTGATGGGTTGGATGAGATTTATCATGTAATCAAGTTAGTTTTGTTAGGGTTTGATCCATAGTATCCACTATGTTCTGAGATTGATGTTGCTATGACTTTGCTATGCTTAATGCTTGTCACTAGGGCCCGAGTGCCATGATTTCAGATCTGAACCTATTATGTTTTCATGAATATATGTGAGTTCTTGATCCTATCTAGCAAGTCTATAGTCACCTACTATGTGTTATGATCCATCAACCCCGAAGTGACAATAATCGGGACCACTCCCGGTGATGACCGTAGTTTGAGGAGTTCATGTATTCACTATGTGTTAATGCTTTGGTCCGGTACTCTATTAAAAGGAGGCCTTAATATCCCTTAGTTTCCGCTAGGACCCCGCTGCCACGGGAGGGTAGGACAAAAGATGCCATGCAAGTTCTTTTCCATAAGCATGTATGACTATTCGGAATACATGCTTACATTACATTGATGAATTGGAGCTAGTTCTGTGTCACCCTAAGTTATGACTGTTACATGATTGATCGCATCTGGCATAATTCTCTATCACCAATCCATTGCCTACGAGCTTTCCATATATTGTTCTTCGCTTATTTACTTTTCCGTTGCTATTGTTATCATCACTATAAAACACCAAAAATATTACTTTTGCTACCGTTACCTTTTGCTACCGTTACCACTACTATCATATTACTTTGCTACTAAACACTTTGCTGAAGATATTAAGTTTTCAGGTGTGGTTGAATTGACAACTCAGCTGCTAATACTTGAGAATATTCTTTGGCTCCCCTTGTGTCGAATCAATAAATTTGGGTTGAATAATCTACCCTCGAAAACTGTTGCGATCCCCTATACTTGTGGGTTCTCAGCGGACGCCGTGAGGATGATGTCGTTGACGTAGAGCAGCAGATACACAGTGTCAGCTCCCTGATGATACACAAAGAGTGAGGCATCAGAGTGAGTGGACCAAAAGACCAGAGACTACAGGAAGGCTATGATACGCTGGTACCAAGCCCGAGGCGCCTGCTTTAACCCGTAAAGAGAGCGGGAGAGCAAGCACACAAAGTCGGGGTGCTCGGCGTCGACGAAACCAGTGGGCTGCTCACAGAACACCTGCTCGGCGAGATGATCATGCGAGAAGGCGTTGGAAACGTCCAACTGATGCACATGCTAGGCGCGCGAGACGACCAACTAAAGGACGGTGTGAATCGTGCCCGGTTTCACAACCGGGGCAAAGGTGTCGGTGAAGTCCACGCCCGCGCGCTACCGAAAACTGCGAACCACCCATCGAGCCTTGTAGCGCTCGAGAGAACCGTCCGGGCGAGTCTTGTGGCGAAACACCCACTTGCCAGAGATGATGTTGGCACGAAGGGGTCGCGGAACAAGCTGCCACGTGCGGTTGCGTTGTAGGGCGTCGAACTCCTCCTGCATCGCAGCCAGCCAATGGGGATCCCGAAGGGCGGCACGAGCGAAGGTGGGATGGGTGATGGCATCGATGTCGAGGCAGTGTACGCATACTCGTCGGAGGAGTAGCGCATGCTCGGCCGATGCACTCCTGCACGGGCACGGGTGACCGGGCCGGCGAGGGCGGCAGATGCTGCAGCCACAACAGGGGCACACGCGGTGGCGGGGGCCGCCGCGTTAGAGGCGGGGGCCGCGGCGTCAGGGGCCGTGACGACGCCAGCCGAGCCAGCCACGGAGGAGGCGACGGGCGAGGTAGAGGTCGAGCCCGTCGCAGAAGTGGTGGCGCTGGCCGGGGTGGCGGGTGGGGTGCCCGCTGGCTCGACCTCGTGCGACGGAGGCGGGGACCCCGGGGCCCGGTCGGACTCAACCTTAGGAGAGGGAGTCGAGAACCCGGGAGGGGGCGATAGAAAGCGCCGGGCCGGGGGGGTGCCGCCGCGCATCACACCAGGTAGGGGGCGATAGAAAGCGCCGGGCCAGGGGGGTGCCGCCGCGCATCACACCAGGTAGGGGGCACGGGGGCTGGAGCCGAAGGAGCCGCGGCCCGAGGAACCTGAAAAAAGGAAACACCGTCTCGACGAAGTACACGTGCCTCGAGGTGTACACACAATGAGTGACAGGATCATAGAACGTGAGCACGTGTTACTTGCAACGGGAGAAGTCCAAACATCACTATGAATCAACTGAGACAGAAAAGTGGAAACAGAAGTAGACGCACTAAAGGGAATACGCACGTTCTTGCCCAAACAGCAAGCCTCACTAGTATGCTCGTCGAGCTTATTACATGAGAAATAAAAACTCCTAAGGATCTGAAGCAAAACAGCGGGGTTGGGGTGGCCCAAGCGAGCATGCCAAAGGTCGACACTAGCGGAGAGTGCGACGGGTGTGGAGGCGGAGGCGCCGGCGTGCATGGGATAAAGCTCGTCGGGGCTATTACATCGGTGAAGCACCATCCGGGTACGGGCGTCCTTCACAGAAAAACCAACACCATCAAATTCAACAGTAAGAGGATTCTCACGAGTAAGACGACGAACAGAGACTAAGCTAGTGACTAAGTAAGGTGAAACAAGAACGTTAGACATAGTGATAGGTGTGGAACTGGAAGGAAAACTAGTGCTACCGACATGGGTGATGGGTAAAGAGGGCCCGTTGCCAACGATGATACGAGTGGGAGTGTAAACTGGAGTGGAGGAGGAAAGGTTACCGGGATGAGCTCTCATGTGCGCAGTAGCACCTGAGTCCATGTACCAGTCGCCTCCACCATCATAGATGCTCGGCGACGGCGCCGAGTGTAGGGCCCAGGAGGGCAGGGTCCCACGGTGTAGGTGCCAGCGGCGGCGGCTGGCCTCCATAGGGCGGCGCCTGGGCGGGCGCGTCGTAGCTACCGAGCGGTGGCGGCGCGAGCAGGGCGCTGTAGGGCTGGTAGGGGGCGGCGATGAACGCCTGGTGGCCCACCGGATGGGGGCCAAGGAGACCCGGTGTAGGGGCCCGCGGGGCGGGCATGTGATAGGCGTGGACGACGCCCGTTCACGGGTTCTGCCCGGCGGCCCACGGAGAAGGCGGCTGCTGGAAGTGGGGCGCCCCCCCTGCGCCCTGCGCGTGCTGCTGCTGCTGGCGGTGACCCCCGCCCCCCGCCGGCCCCCGCCACCTTGCGGCTGCTGGGGAGGCGCTGGGGGCACGGGCGGAGCGGGCGGCAACGGGTAGTAGCCGGCAGGTGCGGGCAGCACGGACTGG